>NW_026874181.1:0-159122 GCF_032173495.1 Musca vetustissima | reverse complement strand
TTGTTCTTTTTGCTGCAGTTTGTAGGGAGTGGGCAATTCTTTGCCATGGTGCTTCTATACTATTATCGGGACAAGAAGTGCTTTCTTCAAGCAGATGGGTAAGTTGAGCGGAGTAGGCCTCGGCTACCTGTTGTGTTTGCAGCTTTTCGACGTCGAGTTTCCGTGTTGTATTAGATCGCACCTTTGCTGCAACATTTAGACGGGTGCGTACCTTGGCTGCCACAAGGTAATGGTCCGAATCGATATTCGCTCCTCGGATCGATCGGACGTCTAAAACACTGGATGCATGCCTTCCGACTATCACAACATGATCAATTTGATTTCTCGTTACTTGATCAGGAGAAATCCAGGTGGCCTTGTGTATATCGAGATGCTTGAATCTGGTGCTGCTAACTACCATGTTTTTTGCTGCCGCGAAGTCAATCAACCTCATGCCGTTATCGGATGTTTCTTCATGAAGGCTGAATTTTCCGACGGTGGGGCCAAAGATATTTTCCCTTCCGATTTTTGCATTAAAATCTCCTAGCAGAATTTTAATGTCATGGCCAGGGCAACGGTCATATGCTGTTTCTAGGCGCTCATAAAATATATCTTTGGTCTGTTCATCTTTATCTTCGGTCGGAGCATGGGCGCAAATTAGACTGATGTAAAAGAACTTCGCTTTTATACGGATTATAGCAATTCGCTCATCTACTGGAGTGAATCTGGAGACAAGGTCTTTTATTCTCCTGTTAACCATAAATCCGCAGCCAAATTCATGTCTCGTTTCATGGCAGCTATAATACAGGGCGTAATCGTCTGATTTACTTACGCCTGTCCCTTTCCATCGCATTTCCTGTAAGGCAATAATATCGGCTTTGTACTTCTTGAGTATATCCGCCAAAGCGAACACTGCCCCTGTTCTGTATAGCGTGCGCACATTCCAAGTGCAGATTCGCAGATCGTGGTCCTTTATACGTTTGCGGGGGTCGTCAACATTAGGGGGGTTTGGTTTTCTTTTTCTTTGCTTTTTCATAGTAGGTTGGATTTTCCGAGAGTGGGCAACTAACCCGACGCCTCAACCCATTTTTTTATAGTTCTTATGGGTGAACTCGCGGCACATATTAGCTCACTATTTCATCGGGTGATGAGAATAGCTCCCCAGGTGGCACCGCGGGGAGGTCAGTGTCCACAATTGAGATGAAAGAGGGACCAAGATAAGCCTGGGCTTCGCCATGTTAAAGCTAATCAGAGCCGTTGCTTGGTATCTATCATCCCCTACGCCACCCACTGGATCTGGAAGCTTCAATATAAAAACGTACACCATAAACCCGATGTCTAATGAAAGAGGAGATCCTCACGAGCAATTTGGTGTATCGCATGAGCTCCTAATCAGGTTTTCGTTGAACAAAGTTTCCAATTTTCTGCTTTCCAACTGGTGGTCAGGACAGAAATCTGGATCTGGAAGCTTCAATATAAAAACGTACACCATAAACTCGATGTCTAATGAAAGAGGAGATCCTCACGAGCAATTTGGTGTATCGCATGAGCTCCTAATCAGTTTTTCGTTGAACAAAGTTTCCAATTTTCTGGTTTCCAACTGGTGGTCAGGACAGAAATCTGGATCTGGAAGCTTCAATATAAAAACGTACACCATAAACTCAATGTCAAATGAAAGAGGAGATCCTCACGAGCAATTTGGTGCATCGCATGAGCTCCTAATCAGTTTTTCGTTGAACAAAGTTTCCAATTTTCTGGTTTCCAACTGGTGGTCAGGACAGAAATCTGGATCTGGAAGCTACACCATGTTATAGAAATTACCCAATCTAATCCATAGTTGTCCTTTTACATATTTAGCAAGATAAGACATTAATTATTTTCTTTATAATATGTATTTATTTTTTGTGGAAAAATTGAATAAGCATGTATGGCGGCTATGGGGTATGTTTGGATATACATGGACATTATAGTAACAATTTATTGATTTTTGACACTGAACGTATATACATAATGTACAAATTTAATTTCTTAATGACTAACAACATAATATAATTCCGCACATATTCATTCTCACTTCAATATCCATGATGTCGCTATACTGAATTAGAAACTAAAAATGGACCTATGTATTCCATACGCGAACTTCAATTGTTTCCTAAAATTAAGAAATTTAAATTAATATATGTCTATGTTTGTATAATTGAGAACTACTTACCATTTATAAAAATATATATTTCATTTGCATATATATGAAATTATTATTTATGTAGGCGAATCGCTTCAAAAACAACCATTATAGCCGCCATTTCCAATAAGATAGGAGATACCACATCTGCAAAAAATGTCGTTGCACATTTTCCATTATGACCTAAAAAGTATAAATATAAAAATTATATATTTACATATATATATATTTTATAAATAATTAATTTTAAATTAGAATGCGTTTAATAAAATTGAAAAAAAAAACATTTTATTATTTAACGTGTAAATATAAAAATGTGTATGTAGTATCTGTTTAATAAAGCGTGGCAACTCTCGTCACTTTCCATTTGTAATGGAATAAGAAAAAGTGGAACGAAACGGAATGAATTGGATGCCTAGGAAGCCAGACAGACGGACTGAAGACATTTGTAAACCGACTCCAAATTTTCTGAAACGGATTTGTTCCAAAGAAACATGGTGTCTAAACTCAATATTTCGATGAGGCACGTCTTCACCGTATCAAAGTGTATATACTCTCATTAGCCATAAGAATCTCCCACAGATTAATTTACCAAAAATCAGTTTAGAGTGGTTTTACACAACTGAATACATGGTTTTAATCTTAAATTCCTTTATCCTCTGTAATGCGTATTTTAGTCATGACTAGAATTAATAACAGGTCATAAATAAAAATATTTTATATAACTTTTTCAATACAAAATCGTCAGATAATAATAATTTATTAATTCAAATAGCAGAAAAATCGATTAAAAATTTAAAATGCGAAATTCATGACATGCCGACAATTGGAAAAAAATGTGCCGACTATTGGTAAAACAGCACTATTTTACGTAGTTATCATTTCACTAAACTTTAATACAAATTAATTAAAGGATTTTCACATTTTACACGTTTCATCATTCCGAGCGCATTTCCCTTTATATTGTATTTAGGTTCATATGTTTCGAAATTTTGTTCACTCCCCGATGCTATAAAAATTTATTGAAAAGCTGAGTACATTGACAATTAGGTAACATATTGCTTTTTGCAAATAGTCCGTATGTCGTATTTTAGTTAAACAAAAACTATATATTTAATAGGTTTTTATGTTATTTACATTAATAAATTAATATTAGACGTTTACATCAGTGTTGTGCTGAAAGTGTAAGTCTTGATTTAGATTAGGCGAGTTTACTTGCGGCAAGTCTTTGTTTGTAGGAGAGAGGGGCAAGGGGAATAGAAATGAAAAAAAATTGCTCGTACCGACAATTTTCTGGCAATTCGTTTTGTGTATTTCGTATTTGTTGACATTTTATACAGTTTTAAATGTGAAAAAACAACAAATAGAAAAATATTTTGGAAACCGAATTGCCTTGTATAAACGCATGAAGCAAGTTCAAAAGAGAACGACAAGAATTGCCGCAAGTAAACTCGTCTAATCTAAATCAAGACTAATGTAAAATAATTTTATTTATTAAAACATTACAATTATAAAAGATGGTGCCAACTTTGGGAACAGTTATCCAATGCTCGACATGGTTAAATTACTCATTTCAGAGTTTAAAGGAATTTAAGATTAAAGTAATGTCTTTCATTATGTAAAACCACTTAAAATTTAACTTTTATAAATTTGTCGGTATTTAGAGCACTTCTTTACAATTTTTCCAACTTTTGAGACAACGTGAAAGGGTGCTTATAAATCCTTAAAAAGGTTTGCGTCGATAGAAACATCAGAATTGCAAATTTTTTGCAATAATTATAAGATCTAGTGTTCTCCTGTATGTTCTTTACAATTACGAAAAATATCCTTTTGAGAAATATATAAATTTAATGCCCACTATTTTTTTTTAAGAAACATGAATTATCGTCCATCTCTATTGCAACTAAGTGTAATCAGCATTTTGTTTACAAAATTTGTGGACGGACGTACAGACAGACGGATATCCATAAATGAAATTAAGAAATGATTCCAAGCAAATCATTTTTGAATTGGGCTCAAAAGGTATAGGGTAAGTGCTCCTAATGTCGGCATGTACCAGTACTCGGCATCAGTTGTATATAACTTCAAATAACTAAAAAAATCTTTGCCATTATGCCATTAAATTTGCTTGTGGAATTTATTGGTTGACAAAATAAATAAATAGTAATAACCCATAAACAACCGTGCCAATAATAAATTCCACAAGCAAATTTAATGGCATAATGTTGCATGTGTAATCACGTGTAAACGTTGTTGGCACTTCGATCTACCAATTGAATGTACCGAGTACAAAAAGCTCGGCGCCATTTTTATGCTGAATAAGTGTAGTTTGACATTGCTTTTATCATTTACAAAAAATGCACTACGGACGCTGTAATTAACAAAAATACAAAAGAGCGTTTCTTTTGGTGAAATATATAAAAAAGAACGTGTACGGAAACAATATTAACAAAGGATTCTTTAAGGTAAGTTAAATTTACATAAAATATTTACTTTTTATGTACTTATATATTCCCTACAATTTAGAAACAATTTACGTCCGTCTGTCCATGGATTGCTGCCATCAGAGATGTCAAATTCAGAATACAATTCGGAAGGAAATTGTATGGTTAATGGACAAATTAAATTGGAATGGGCAATAATCTGGTAAAATTAGAGGAAATCACACTCGCCGTGTGAGCAATGGCCATTGGTGTCAATGTAAGTATAGATACATAGGGTAAGTGTACCAATCGTCAGCACTTTAAGGATTTACGTATTTTAAAATTTTCGCCACTCCGTGTGCATTTTTTCAACTATATTGTATTATGGTTCATTTGATTAGTTTACTTCCCGATGGCATAAACAAATTTTTAATTATTTTTTATTAACAATGAGCAAATTTACAATTAGGTAAAATAGTGCTTTTTTGCCAATAGTCGGCACTAGTTTCCAATTGTCGACATGTCCTGTTCCAATAGTCGGCATGCCGAATTGTAATTGGTAATAAATTGTATATCTGACTGATTTGCTTATTATTTTCTTTTATAAATGGATATTAAAATTCTTTTCTTTCTTTATTGTGCCAAAAAAGAAAAAGTAATTGATTTATTTTATTAAAATATTACAATTATAAACTTTGATGCCGATTTTGGAAAACAGTTATCCAATACTCGGCATGGCTAATACACTCACTTTATACGTTGAACATGTTTGAGATTAAAACTCACTCAAAACGTATTTTTTATAAATGAATGGTCCTTTAGATTAATTTTTAAATTTTTTTTTTCCAATTTTGAGAAAAAATTATCGAAAATGTGCTTATTTTGTTCCTAAGGGCGGCATCGATAAAAATATCATAATTTCAAATATTTCTTAATAATTTCAAATACTAAAGTGTTCCTCTGAATGTTCTTAACAATTATAAAAAAATCCGAGTGAAAAATATATAATTTTAATAGAGTTACGAGACTTTTAAAGTCGGCATACTTACTATTTTTTTTTTCGTAAGAAACGTGTGTTGTCGGTAGTGGGGAAAGAACCACATTGAGAAAAACTCAAATTACTGCCGAATAAATGAACTTAGCTCGATGAAATTTTACACAGAGATAGATGACAATGTTATTGAAGAATATTCAAGCAGTTTTCATATTTAATGAAAGATTTTTTTTAGTTATTTGAAGTTATATACAACTGATGCCGAGTACTGGTACATGCCGACATTAGGAGCACTTACCCTATACCTTTTGAGCCCAATTCAAAAATGATTTGCTTGGAATCATTTCTTAATTTCATTTATGGATATCCGTCTGTCTGTACGTCCGTCCACAAATTTTGTAAACAAAATGCTGATTGCACTTAGTTGCAATAGAGATGGACGATAATTCATGTTTCTTAAAAAAAAAAAATAGTGGGCATTAAATTTATATATTTCTCAAAAGGATATTTTTCGTAATTGTAAAGAACATACAGGAGAACACTAGATCTTATAATTATTGCAAAAAATTTGCAATTCTGATGTTTCTATCGACGCAAACCTTTTTAAGGATTTATAAGCACCCTTTCACGTTGTCTCAAAAGTTGGAAAAATTGTAAAGAAGTGCTCTAAATACCGACAAATTTATAAAAGTTAAATTTTAAGTGGTTTTACATAATGAAAGACATTACTTTAATCTTAAATTCCTTTAAACTCTGAAATGAGTAATTTAACCATGTCGAGCATTGGATAACTGTTCCCAAAGTTGGCACCATCTTTTATAATTGTAATGTTTTAATAAATAAAATTATTTTACATTAGTCTTGATTTAGATTAGACGAGTTTACTTGCGGCAATTCTTGTCGTTCTCTTTTGAACTTGCTTCATGCGTTTATACAAGGCAATTCGGTTTCCAAAATATTTTTCTATTTGTTGTTTTTTCACATTTAAAACTGTATAAAATGTCAACAAATACGAAATACACAAAACGAATTGCCAGAAAATTGTCGGTACGAGCAATTTTTTTTCATTTCTATTCCCCTTGCCCCTCTCTCCTACAAACAAAGACTTGCCGCAAGTAAACTCGCCTAATCTAAATCAAGACTTACACATTCAGCACAACACTGATGTAAACGTCTAATATTAATTTATTAATGTAAATAACATAAAAACCTATTAAATATATAGTTTTTGTTTAACTAAAATACGACATACGGACTATTTGCAAAAAGCAATATGTTACCTAATTGTCAATGTACTCAGCTTTTCAATAAATTTTTATAGCATCGGGGAGTGAACAAAATTTCGAAACATATGAACCTAAATACAATATAAAGGGAAATGCGCTCGGAATGATGAAACGTGTAAAATGTGAAAATCCTTTAATTAATTTGTATTAAAGTTTAGTGAAATGATAACTACGTAAAATAGTGCTGTTTTACCAATAGTCGGCACATTTTTTTCCAATTGTCGGCATGTCATGAATTTCGCATTTTAAATTTTTAATCGATTTTTCTGCTATTTGAATTAATAAATTATTATTATCTGACGATTTTGTATTGAAAAAGTTATATAAAATATTTTTATTTATGACCTGTTATTAATTCTAGTCATGACTAAAATACGCATTACAGAGGATAAAGGAATTTAAGATTAAAACCATGTATTCAGTTGTGTAAAACCACTCTAAACTGATTTTTGGTAAATTAATCTGTGGGAGATTCTTATGGCTAATGAGAGTATATACACTTTGATACGGTGAAGACGTGCCTCATCGAAATATTGAGTTTAGACACCATGTTTCTTTGGAACAAATCCGTTTCAGAAAATTTGGAGTCGGTTTACAAATGTCTTCAGTCCGTCTGTCTGGCTTCCTAGGCATCCAATTCATTCCGTTTCGTTCCACTTTTTCTTATTCCATTACAAATGGAAAGTGACGAGAGTTGCCACGCTTTATTAAACAGATACTACATACACATTTTTATATTTACACGTTAAATAATAAAATGTTTTTTTTTTTCAATTTTATTAAACGCATTCTAATTTAAAATTAATTATTTATAAAATATATATATATATGTAAATATATAATTTTTATATTTATACTTTTTAGGTCATAATGGAAAATGTGCAACGACATTTTTTGCAGATGTGGTATCTCCTATCTTATTGGAAATGGCGGCTATAATGGTTGTTTTTGAAGCGATTCGCCTACATAAATAATAATTTCATATATATGCAAATGAAATATATATTTTTATAAATGGTAAGTAGTTCTCAATTATACAAACATAGACATATATTAATTTAAATTTCTTAATTTTAGGAAACAATTGAAGTTCGCGTATGGAATACATAGGTCCATTTTTAGTTTCTAATTCAGTATAGCGACATCATGGATATTGAAGTGAGAATGAATATGTGCGGAATTATATTATGTTGTTAGTCATTAAGAAATTAAATTTGTACATTATGTATATACGTTCAGTGTCAAAAATCAATAAATTGTTACTATAATGTCCATGTATATCCAAACATACCCCATAGCCGCCATACATGCTTATTCAATTTTTCCACAAAAAATAAATACATATTATAAAGAAAATAATTAATGTCTTATCTTGCTAAATATGTAAAAGGACAACTATGGATTAGATTGGGTAATTTCTATAACATGGTGCGCTCAATTATAACCTTTAGGTAGAGACGAAGGAATGGATACATCTTTTTTGTACGTTTTTTGTATTGATCCAGTTTTCTGTCCTGACCACCAGTTGGAAACCAGAAAATTGAAAACTTTGTTCAACGAAAAACAGACTACGAACATATGCGATGCACCGAATTGCTCGTGAGGATCTCCTCTTTCATTAGACATCGAGTTTGTGGTGTTTTTATATTGAAGCTTCCAGATCCAGTTTTCTGTCCTGACCAGAAACCAGAAAATTGGGATCTTTGTTCAACGAAAAACTGATTAGGAGCTCATGCGATACACCAAATTGCTCGTGAGGATCTCCTCTTTCATTAGACATCGAGTTTGTGGTGTTTTTATATTGAAGCTTCCAGATCCAGTTTTCTGTCCCGACCAGAAACCAGAAAATTGGAATCTTTGTTCAACGAAAAACTGATTAGGAGCTCATGCGATACACCAAATTGCTCGTGAGGATCTCCTCTTTCATTAGACATCGAGTTTATGGTGTACGTTTTTATATTGAAGCTTCCAGATCCAGATTTCTGTCCTGACCACCAGTTGGAAAGCAGAAAATTGGAAACTTTGTTCAACGAAAACCTGATTAGGAGCTCATGCGATACACCAAATTGCTCGTGAGGATCTCCTCTTTCATTAGACATCGGGTTTATGGTGTACGTTTTTATATTGAAGCTTCCAGATCCAGTTTTCTGTCCTGACCACCAGTTGGAAACCAGAAAATTGGAAACTTTGTTCAACGAAAAACTGATTAGGAGCTCATGCGATACACCAAATTGCTCGTGAGGATCTCCTCTTTCATTAGACATCGAGTTTATGGTGTACGTTTTTATATTGTAGCTTCCAGATCCAGTTTTCTGTCCTGACCACCAGTTGGAAACCAGAAAATTGGAAACTTTGTTCAACGAAAAACTGATTAGGAGCTGATGCGATACACCAAATTGCTCGTGAGGATCTCCTCTTTCATTAGACATCGAGTATGGTGTACGTTTTTATATTGTAGCTTCCAGATCCAGTTTTCTGTCCTGACCACCAGTTGGAAACCAGAAAATTGGAAACTTTGTTCAACGAAAAACTGATTAGGAGCTCATGCGATACACCAAATTGCTCGTGAGGATCTCGTCTTTCATTAGACATCGAGTTTATGGTGTACGTTTTTATATTGAAGCTTCCAGATCCAGATTTCTGTCCTGACCACCAGTTGGAAACCAGAAAATTTGAATCTTTGTTCTACGAAAAACTGATTAGGAGCTCATGCGATACACCAAATTGCTCGTGAGGATCTCCTCTTTCATTAGACATCGAGCTTATGGTGTACGTTTTTATATTGAAGCTTCCAGATCCAGTTTTCTGTCCTGACCACCAGTTGGAAACCAGAAAATTGGAAACTTTGTTCAACGAAAAACTGATTAGGAGCTCATGCGATACACCAAATTGCTCGTGAGGATCTCCTCTTTCATTAGACATCGGGTTTATGGTGTACGTTTTTATATTGAAGCTTCCAGATCCAGATTTCTGTCCTGACCACCAGTTGGAATCCAGAAAATTGGAAACTTTGTTCAACGAAAAACTGATTATGAGCTCATGCGATACACCAAATTGCTCGTGAGGATCTCGTCTTTCATTAGACATCGAGTTTATGGTGTACGTTTTTATATTGTAGCTTCCAGATCCAGATTTCTGTCCTGACCACCAGTTGGAAACCAGAAAATTGGAAACTTTGTTCAACGAAAAACTGATTAGGAGCTCATGCGATACACCAAATTGCTCGCGAGGATCTCGTCTTTCATTAGACATCGAGTTTATGGTGTACGTTTTTATATTGAAGCTTCCAGATCCAGTTTTCTGTCCTGACCACCAGTTGGAAACCAGAAAATTGGAAACTTTGTTCAACGAAAAACTGATTAGGAGCTCATGCGATACACCAAATTGCTCGTGAGGATCTCCTCTTTCATTAGACATCGGGTTTATGGTGTACGTTTTTATATTGTAGCTTCCAGATCCAGTTTTCTGTAATGACCACCAGTTGGAAACCAGAAAATTGGAAACTTTGTTCAACGAAAAACTGATTAGGAGCTCATGCGATACACCAAATTGCTCGTAAGGATTTCCTCTTTCATTAGACATCGAGTTTATGGTGTACGTTTTTATATTGTAGCTTCCAGATCCAGATTTCTGTCCTGACCACCAGTTGGAAACCAGAAAATTGGAATCTTTGTTCAACGAAAAACTGATTAGGAGCTCATGCGATACACCAAATTGCTCGTGAGGATCTCCTCTTTCATTGGACATCGAGCTTATGGTGTACGTTTTTATATTGAAGCTTCCAGATCCAGTTTTCTGTCCTGACCACCAGTTGGAAACCAGAAAATTGGAAACTTTGTTCAACGAAAAACCGATTAGGAGCTCATGCGATACACCAAATTGCTCGTGAGGATCTCCTCTTTCATTAGACATCGGGTTTATGGTGTACGTTTTTATATTGAAGCTTCCAGATCCAGATTTCTGTCCTGACCACCAGTTGGAATCCAGAAAATTGGAAACTTTGTTCAACGAAAAACTGATTAGGAGCTCATGCGATACACCAAATTGCTCGTGAGGATCTCCTCTTTCAGTGGACATCGAGCTTATGGTGTACGTTTTTATATTGTAGCTTCCAGATCCAGTTTTCTGTCCTGACCACCAGTTGGAAACCAGAAAATTGGAAACTTTGTTCAACGAAAAACTGACTACGAACATATGCGATACAGCAAATTGCTCGTGAGGATCTCGTCTTTCATTAGACATCGAGTTTATGGTGTACGTTTTTATATTGAAGCTTCCAGATCCAGATTTCTGCCCTGACCACTAGTTGGAAACCAGAAAATTGGAAACTTTGTTCAACGAAAAACTGATTAGGAGCTCATGCGATACACCAAATTGCTCGTGAGGATTTCCTCTTTCATTAGACATCGAGTTTATGGTGTACGTTTCTATATTGTAGCTTCCAGATCCAGATTTCTGACCTTAGAAGTAGTAGCCTCCAAATTAAAAATTTGTCATATTTATAACTGCTGTTACTGGAATATTACAGATTAATCTGTAAATGGAGACCATAAAATAAATTATGCAACAATATTAGTAAATTTTTTCGTTATATTCATTCATAATTTTTGTGTTTAAATTTATTTTTTATTTAAATTTATTTATTTATTTTTATCACAGTTGCAAAAAAGGTACTAAAGGTAAAATTTGGTCGTTCTGTGTCACCCTGTATTTTTGTTAAAAATGTTGTTATCGAAAATTAGCAACGTTGCTAACTTCACCCAGGTAACTTCACGCAGGTTATATATTTTACCTGCGTGAAGTTAGCGACATCGCTAACTTTCGATAACAACATTTTTATCGAAATTACAGGGTGACACAGAACATCACAATTTCACATTTAACACTATTTTTATCAACAGTGCTTTCCAACAGAGATAGCGCAGAATATTATAAAATAATATTTTTTTAAAATTATTAATTAAAAAGGTTAACATAATCCAGTAGAAATGAAAAATAATAAACAATACGAAAATGTTGAAACATATTTTATTATAATCTAAAACTAAAGTATTACTAAATCACAAACATTTTAATCCAGTGAATCAGGAGAGATGTCCGCCTCTGGAAGCCTCCCTATACAAACCTCGAACATAGTGATGGTACCAAATGAAAGAGGGAGTCTCTACGAGTATTTTAGTATGCACCATATGTTCAGATTCAGTTTTTTGTAGAACAAAGTTGCTGAATTTCTTATTTTCAACTGGTGGTCACGACACCAAAATGGCTCTGAAAGCCTCCGAATACAAACCTCGAACAAAGTAAGGGTATCAAAGGAAAGAGGGAGTCTCCAAGAGTATTTTGGTATGCACCATATGTTCAGATTCAGTTTTTTGTAGAACAAAGTTGCTGAATTTCCGATTTTCAACTGGTGGTCAGGACACCAAAATTGCTCTGGAAGCCTCCGTATACAAACCTCGAACAAAGTAAGGGTATCAAACGAAAGAGGGAGTCTCCAAGAGTAGTTTGGTATGCACCATATGTTCAGATTCAGTTTTTTGTAGAACAAAGTTGCTGAATTTCCGATTTCCAACTGGTGGTCAGAACACCAAAATGGCTCTGGAAGCCTCCGTATACAAACCTCGAACAAAGTAAGGGTATCAAACGAAAGAGGTAGTCTCTACGTGTATTTTGGTATGCACCACATGTTCAGATTCAGTTTTTTGCAGAACAAAGTTGCTGAATTTCTGATTTCCAACTGGTGGTCAGGACACCAAAATGGCTCTGGAAGCCTCCGTATACAAACCTCGAACACAGTAAGGGTATCAAACGAAAGAGGGAGTCTCTGCGAGTATTTTGGTATGCACCATATGTTCAGATTCAGTTTTTTGTAGAACAAAGTTGCTGAATTTCCGATTTTCAACTGGTGGTCAGGACACCAAAATTGCTCTGGAAGCCTCCGTATACAAACCTCGAACAAAGTAAGGGTATCAAACGAAAGAGGGAGTCTCCAAGAGTAGTTTGGTATGCACCATATGTTCAGATTCAGTTTTTTGTAGAACAAAGTTGCTGAATTTCCGATTTCCAACTGGTGGTCAGAACACCAAAATGGCTCTGGAAGCCTCCGTATACAAACCTCGAACAAAGTAAGGGTATCAAACGAAAGAGGTAGTCTCTACGTGTATTTTGGTATGCACCACATGTTCAGATTCAGTTTTTTGCAGAACAAAGTTGCTGAATTTCTGATTTCCAACTGGTGGTCAGGACACCAAAATGGCTCTGGAAGCCTCCGTATACAAGGGAGTCTCTGCGAGTATTTTGGTATGCACCATATGTTCAGATTCAGTTTTTTGTAGAACAAAGTTGCTGAATTTCCGATTTCCAACTGGTGGTCAGGACACCAAAATGGCTCTGGAAGCCTCCGTATACAAACCTCGAACAAAGTAAGGGTATAGAACGAAAGAGGGAGTCTCTGCGTGTATTTTGGTATGCACCATATGTTCAGATTCAGTTTTTTGTAGAACAAAGTTGTTGAATTTCCGATTTCCAACTGGTGGTCAGGACACCAAAATGGCTCTGGAAGCCTCCGTATACAAACCTCGAACAAAGTAAGGATATCAAACGAAAGAGGAAGTCTCCAAGAGTATTTTGGTATGCACCATATGTTCAGATTCAGTTTTTTGTAGAACAAAGTTGCTGAATTTCCGATTTCCAACTGGTGGTCAGGACATCAAAATGGCTCTGGAAGCCTCCATCTACAAACCTCGAACAAAGTAAGGGTATCAAACGAAAGAGGGAGTCTCCAAGAGTAGTTTGGTATGCACCATATGTTCAGATTCAGTTTTTTGTAGAACAAAGTTGCAGAATTTCCGATTTCCAACTGGTGGTCAGGACACCAAAATGGCTCTGGAAGCCTCCGTATACAAACCTCGAACAAAGTAAGGGTTTCAAACGAAAGAGGGAGTCTCTGCGAGTATTTTAGTATGCACCATATGTTCAGATTCAGTTTTTTGTAGAACAAAGCTGCTGAATTTCCGATTTCCAACTGGTGGTCAGGACACCAAAATGGCTCTGGAAAATCAAAAATTTATATGGTGCAAAATACATCTAATTTCGTAATTTTATTATCCCATTTGAAATTTTTGAGAAATCGAAGCCAAAAGTCAAAAACTCCGTTTTTTACTGGAGTTTACTGGGTATGTTCAAAGGTGTCCCACCTGTGGTATTTTACGGAAATTTATAATAACTTTTTTTGTAGTAAATATATATGAAAGAAAATAATTTTAGATATGTTTGAAATGATTGTTGGAATGCAAACAAATTGTTTATCGAAAGAAAACTATCACTGAATTCTTCCTGCGCCCTTACAACCAAAAAATGAAAAGTTTACAATTGCAGTGCGAAAACATAGTGTTAACCAGGGATCTTACGCGGATACTGTCCGCGGAGTGAAAGCACTTCTGTATTGTTTGTGGTGCATTTACACACTAATTTATTAATATAAAAAGTGTTTCTTAAGAACTAATTATTACAATATGACTTAACCTATCTTAGACTAATGTGTAAAAGAGAGAGAGAGTGCATCTGCCATAACACATGGAGTGGACACACACAAATCTTTATCTCACATGTGGCAAGCACGCTACACATGCTTATCAGTCTGTAGCGAAGACTACTCCCCGTAATCTCACCCAAACACACCACATGTGGCAATAGAAAACTCCTATCTTATTCTAGTGTACAAACATTCAACAAGAAAATGCTCTTATCTTAAGTGGACTGTATACAAAAATAGATCCCTGTTTAACTAAATACTCTCTCCTTTACACAAGAGACCCACAGCAAGACATTCACTATCTTTATTATTTAAAAACCATGTTCGCTCCGTGAACATCTTGCGGGCCAGAAAATGAATATAAAAATATGAAATATTTCAAAATATAAAAATTATAAAATATCAAAAATTTAGTTATAAAGAAACCAAAAAAGAAAACAGCTAGGTGATCGCCTCCGGGTACCACTGCCATCTCTCCAACCAGCTTCTAATATCGGCACCTCCACCTTTGTCTGCCGGCTTCATCTTCCAGCCAGAACCATTGGCCATAGTCTTCGTCAGCTTTTTTTTTTTTTTTTTTTTTTTTATCGTACGTTCCCACGCCTCACTTTCCCACCCCTGCCGACCGAGGGGGCGACCTCCCCTTTCGTAGGGATCGCGTACGCATCATAATCCGCATTATGATGGAATATGAGAAGGGATAGAAAACCAGCTACAGAAATCTACTTCAACAGCCAGTTTGTTATTAAGTTGTGTTATTCATTTAAAAATATGATTATATTAGATTTTATTAGGTCTATATTCATGCAAAAGTCTACGTTAGAATACACAGAATTGAAATCAATACACATTTTACTTAGTGGATCTCCCATAGAATAATTTGTGCGATGAAAATCTACGTATAATGGTTGATAATATCTACTTGATCGAAAAGGAACATTTATTCTAATGGATGAAATTAGGAAGTCTGAGGGTATATTACCGCTTAGTATTTTAATTATTATCATAGTGTTCAACATAATACGTCTACTTTTTAATGTTGGCAATCGAATTAATTTTAACCTGCTAGTGTAAGAAGGCAACACAAAGTCACTATTCCAATGTAAACCTCTCAGCGCAAAAATTAGAAATCGTTTCTGCACTGATTCAATTTTATCGGAATAAATTGTATATTGGGGATCCCATACAACAGAACCATATTCTAATATGGGTCGCACAAGAGATGTAAAAAGTTGTTTTGTAATGTAGGGATCAGAGAATTCTTTAGCCCATCGTTTTATAAATCCTAAGACACCGTGGGCTTTGTTTACCATAGAAATAACATGATTATTAAAATTTAATTTTGGATCCATTAAAATACCAAGATCAACAAATGAATCAACAGTTGATAAAACAGTACCATTAATATTGTATTGCCTTGTTAAAGTAGAAGATCTGGAAAAACACATATGCTTACATTTGTTTAGGTTTAAATCCATACAGTTTAATTCGCACCATTGAAAAAGGTTATTTAAATCATTTTGAAGTAAATCAGCTTGCTTCATGGAGTTATGGGTGATAAACAACTTGACATCGTCAGCATACATTAGCAATTTGGAGTGGATTATTGCATTTGGTAAATCATTTATAAATAGAAGAAAGAGGAGTGGACCTAAATGACTTCCTTGGGGAACGCCGGAAGGAACATTAATGGATTTGGAGAGACAATCATCAAACAAAACTACCTGTGATCTATTTCTCAAATAAGATGATATCCATTTAACTAAATTTATACTGAAACCAATTTGATTTAATTTATATATTAAAAGTTCATGGTTAACCCTGTCAAAAGCTTTACTGAAGTCAGTGTAAATCGTGTCGGTTTGATTACGCTGAATAAAACCTTTTATGACGGTTGAGGAAAATTGAATAAGATTGGTAATGGTTGAGAGGCCACTACGAAAACCATGTTGATATGGGCTTAAGATTGGCTGAACTTTATGAGAAATTATATCAGTAATCAGTTTTTCGAATAATTTTGGAATTGCACTTAATTTAGCAATTCCTCTATAATTCGAGACATTAGTTAAGCTACCAGATTTGTGTAAAGGAACTATATAGGATTTCTTCCAGAAGGTCGGAAAATGACTATATTTCAGGGAATAATTAAACAATAGCGTTAAAGGGATAGCTAATGTATCTGAACAGTACTTTAGAATTATGCTAGGAATGCCATCCGGACCTGGACTTTTAATTGATCTTAAATTACGTAGATTTTTAGAAACATATTGACTTTGTAAAAAAGGCATAGATATTTGATCTATCGTCGATAATTTATAACTATATGTATCTTTATTTGGACAGGGTGAATATGAATATGTTGTAGCGAAAAAATTTGCAAAGCACTCTGAAATTTCAGAGTTTTTCTCAAATGTCTGATTATTGAATTTCAAGATGGTGGGCTTTGACGTAGCTTTTCTTTTTATATTAACAAAGTCATAAAAAGATTTAGGATTGGATTTGAAATTAAGTTTAATCTTGTTTAAATAAAGATTGTAAAGTTTTCGGGACTCTGACGTATATTTAGACCTTGCGACAGCATATTTAGCATAATCTATAGAGGAGCCTGATTTTTTATATTTTTTAAAAAGTTTATTTTTATAATTTTTAATACTTGAAAGCCCAGATGTGACCCATGGATATCGTTCCGAGTTTCTAACTCTAACAATGGGAACACATTCTAGAATAAATTTATTTAGGATATCATAAAATTTATATACTGATAATTCTAGATCAATATGACCCTTACAAATAAATAATGTGCTCCAATTTACGTTTGAGATAAGTGCGTTTAACTTTCGGAAGTCAGTTTTATTATAATTAGGAACAGATTTAAATGATATTAAAGAATTGTTGGTAGCTAAATTATTATGCATCATGGATATGCATAATGTAGGATGGTAGTTATCTTCGGGAGTACATACTGGAGGTATTCTAATAATTTCAAAATATTGTGTATAATTCACAAATGCTAGATCTAGAATTCGATCATAACAATTTGATACGCTATTTATTTGATAAAGATTTATGTCGCTAAAACGATTTACAATTTCAAAGGTATATAAGTTTACATTTGCATCAGATGTCAAAGGTGTTAGAGCCTCAGAATCTGGCAATGAAAGCCACTTTACGGACGGCAGATTAAAATCGCCGAGAACTAATATTTTGTCAGAGTCATTCATTTTGTTAGTGATTGAATTTATTGCTAACAAATGCTGATTATAAATATCAAGTTGCGATGAGGGAGGAATGTATGAGCAAGTCACAAATAATTTAAAATTTTCTAATTCAATGGATATGCAAATAAATTCGATATCAAAACAGTTTAATTCAATTAAATTAGTGGAATATTTGGCATCAACTGCAATAAGGACGCCACCACCTTTTTTAAGAACTCTATCTTTTCTAAATATTTGATATCTAGAACACAAAATTTCACTATTTAACACGGATGGTTTTAACCAAGTTTCAGAAAATACTATAACATCATAATTAAACCCAAGGCTATCAGAGAATAATCGAGTTAATTTTGTGTTTAACCCTCTTACATTCTGATAGCAAACATTGAGAAACATATTTAGTTTTTTGGCAATATTTCAGCCCTCTGAGGCAAATGAGCTAAATTTTCAGATCTTTCCAGAAATTCCTTTACAAATGCATTAGCAGGCCAAAATTCTCTCGAAATTAGTCGATGAAACATACTTTCTTCTACTACGATTTTGAAAGATGATCTACTTTCTGAGAAAGCAGACCGGAGCTTATAACAACGTAGTAAGAAATTTCCATCGATTTTTGATTTTATATAATAATTTATATCCTCAGCCGAGGTATCTGGTGCAAACCTAGATACAAATACCATTTTCCTGGTGGGAGCCATAGATAATGGTCTTTGACCAGGTTGGAGGGAATTGCTAGTGCCAGCTACGGAAGACGCATTAGATGATTGAACTGATGATTCCCGATTTCCGTGAGTAGGTTTTGAAGTCTTTTCCAGACTAGCACTACTTATACTCACAGATTTTGGATTTATCACTTCATTTACATCCTTAACGATTTCCGAGGCCGAATGTGACGCAACACTAGCATATGTCTGGACACAATCAGTTTCCGTTGTATCTGTGACATTGACGGAAGGTGATTGTGGCACTGTATTCCCAACAGAAACTGTGGGTTTGCGACTAGGCACGACTTTATTAGGAGCCTTTTTCGCAGACCTTTTACGTTTCTGCCCAGACACAGACGGTGATGATACAAATTCATCAAGCTCTTGGTACTTGTCGAACAAATTCGAAAAATTCTCAAATCGTTTTGATAACGATGTAAATTCCTTTTTCATCGAACCAAGCTCCGACTGCAAGTCTTTTACAAAGTTATAAAAGTCAGCTGAAAGTTTTCGACAATGGACACAGCACCAACGGACACCAACATTATCCCTAATTGTGTCCACTACTTTTGCATTAATTCGAGCACATTTAACGTGCCATTGATTAAGGCAAAACCAGCATGTGACACACAACTCATCATCTACGGAAATATTACATAACTCGTAAGGACAAACCATTTTTATAAATTATTATTATTATTATTATTATTTTTTTTAAATAGTTTATGAATTTACTGGAATTTCTATCCCTTTAATTTCTTATGAAACACGCAATTTGGCAACTCTGTTTTGAGATGTCAAAATAACAAAACAAAATAAAATTAAAAGAAATGTTACAACAACAATATAAGCTAATGCAACAAAGGAACAAATTGGGAATGGAATCAAAATGCCAATAAGAATTAAAAAGATTAATTAATATTAGGAAAAATATGTTATATTTCACACTTCCAATTATATCAAAATGCACAAAAATTATTTCACAACACTTTTAAACACCGTTACCACAAAAACACAGATTATATTGTTAGAAATTAAATATTTTTTAAACGAGCACAGAGCACCACAAAATTAGTGAACATTCACGACAGGGTTGCCAAACTACGAGCATACGGCTTCCAAGTGTCTTGTCCGCATCTTTGGCAGGCAGCACCATTATCAAGGCTGTATCATTTGCCAACCTCATCATAGCCGCGGCTTCATTTTTCAGCTTGTTCCCGCTTCTGACCGCAGACTTCGTTTTGGTGGGAAAACCTTCCCCTTCTGCTTCACCATCTTTCTTGGCACCAAGTTCATTCCTCTTCGCCAGAACGTCATCTTTATTACATGGTGCGCCATCTAACGTTGACTGCGTATTGAATGTCACTGCTGGATCCAACTTCCCGGCCGCATTTCCACGATTTATATCGATAATCTTCCTGACCGGAACATTCGTAACTAGCGGTTTCTGCTTATCACCACAATTACATTTTGTTGTGGGTTCAGCGCCATTTTCCGCCGGCTTCATCTGCCTACCGGCAAAACAAGTACCCACTGGCGACGCACAGTTCACAGCAAGTCTTCCTTTATGTACCTGCTCCTTGTTCGCCGGCTTCAACTTCCCAACTGGACATTGTTCCTTAACTGGTTTCTACGCACCAGCCACCGCATCGCTCTTTTTCATAGCCAACTCGACTGGAGCTAATTTCTGCGCAAATAGAATATTACTTTGAGCAAATGGAATATTACTTACTTTCCGCTCCTTTTTGTCATTGGCAACCATTCGTCTGGTCAACTGATCACGTTCGGCCTCTGCTGCTTCTCGTGCCTTCTCCGACCGATCCAGTTTTTTCAAAAGATGCCTTTTTTCTTCTTCCCAGGATTTCTCTGCTGCCTGGGCTCTCTCTGCAGCCGCCACCAGTTCACGTTTAAGTTTGATCTCTTGAAAGGACAAGTCAATGTACATATCTCTTGCCTTTTTATAACTTGCCTGTGCCCTTTCTTGAAGGCAACCATTGGCGTCTTCCGATCTTTTTAGAGCAACTTCTAGCTCTTTATTCCTTGCCCGTAACTCCGCCACGTCACGGCTTTTCTCCTCCAATGCTCTTTGAAGGCTGCCCATTTGTTCTTGGACTGGCCTAAAACCTCCTGCCATATTGGATTTCTTCTCCAATATCTCCATCCACCGATCCCGCACCACCGGATCGCGTTTTACTTCATCGGATGCGTCCCTCACTAGACTTTCTATGAAGTCATACAGGCTCGGTACCACAGTCGCATCTAGTCGATCGATATTCTCTGCGAACATGTTAATATTATTTAGGAGATTGTTTATCTCCCACTCCAGGGTCGGTGCCGAGGCTCTGCCTAGCTTATCTTCATTTGTAGCCGCTATGCTCAGACTTGAAGCTTCACTGGCTAAATGTCTCGCCGTCACCGCCATTTTCCTCGCCGCAGTCTCCTTTTGACTCGGCATTCTGTTTTCAATTATTTTTTTTTCTTTTTGGATTTCCTCCACGCTGAGAGAATTTCCTTGACCTTTAAGGCAAATTCTTCAGCATCAAATTCCTCCACAATCGGTCACTGATCCGGCTCGAAGGACCAATGTTAACCAGGGATCTTACGCGGATACTGTCCGCGGAGTGAAAGCACTTCTGTATTGTTTGTGGTGCATTTACACACTAATTTATTAATATAAAAAGTGTTTCTTAAGAACTAATTATTACAATATGACTTAACCTATCTTAGACTAATGTGTAAAAGAGAGAGAGAGTGCATCTGCCATAACACATGGAGTGGACACACACAAATCTTTATCTCACATGTGGCAAGCACGCTACACATGCTTATCAGTCTGTAGCGAAGACTACTCCCCGTAATCTCACCCAAACACACCACATGTGGCAATAGAAAACTCCTATCTTATTCTAGTGTACAAACATTCAACAAGAAAATGCTCTTATCTTAAGTGGACTGTATACAAAAATAGATCCCTGTTTAACTAAATACTCTCTCCTTTACACAAGAGACCCACAGCAAGACATTCACTATCTTTATTATTTAAAAACCATGTTCGCTCCGTGAACACATAGTCACTCATGTAAATTTTGGTTGCGGGTCGGGAAAATTTTAAATCGAGATTTTATGAGCGCTGTTGAAAGTTTTTACCCCATTTAATATTAATTTTGTGTATTTTAGGAAAGTTTTTAATCTTTTAAAACTATATCGATGCCTTTGCCGAAGCTAACTTTGTTCATTTTTTTAATTCAATATATTTAAAAAATGTTGAAAAATTGCCTTAGTTGGCTTAAATGCACTTTACGGACACCTCTCAGATCATTTTGAAATTTTTATCATAGGTAGCCCTTCTGATGCTGATTACAGCAACATAATTTTTTTCGGGGGGAAATCAGTACTTTCCGAGATATGGGGTTCCAAAGTTCAAAAAATACCCCCACTTGTTATTAAACATATTTAAGAATACCACTCCGAAACGTTTAGTTTTTTTACAACGCATAGTCCTTTTGGAGCTGATTACAACCACATAATTTTTTTTGGGGGGAACTTCGTACTTCCGGAAATATGGAGTTCCAAAATTTTAAAAATAAGCTTATATTGTTATTTGTTTGATTTCAGGATTTTTTCCTTTAGGGACACTCGGATTTTCCACCCAATTTTCCACCTGTCCATAGGATAAAGTCTTAAATCCCCGGCCGAAGGCCGGCTATATAGAAAAAATTGAAATTAAAAGAGAATTCTGCTCGCGTAGCCAAATTTTCCACCTGTCCATAGGAGAAAGTCTTAAATCCCCGGCCGAAGGCCGGCTATTTTGAAAAAAAATTGAAATTAAAAGAGAATTCTGCTCGCGTAGCCCAATTTTCCACCTGTCCATAGGAGAAAGTTTTAAATCCCCGGCCGAAGGCCGGCTATTTAGAAAAAATTGAAATTAAAAGAGAATTCTGCTCGCGTAGCCCAATTTTCCACCTGTCCACAGGAGAAAGTCTTAAATCCCCGGCCGAAGGCCGGCTATTTAGAAAAAAAATTCAAATTAAAAGAGAATTCTGCTCGCGTAGCCCAATTTTCCACCTGTCCATAGGAGAAAGTCTTAAATCCCCGGCCGAAGGCCGGCTATTTAGAAAAAAATTGAAATTATTCCGGAAGTACGAAGTTCTTCAAAAAAAAAAAAAAATTAGGTTGTAATCAGCTCCAAAAGGACTATGTGTTGTAAGAAATTTAAATGTTTCGGAGTGGTATTCTTAAATATATTTAATAAAAAGTGGGGGTATTTTTTGAACTTTGGAACCCCATATCTCGGGAAGTACTGATTTCCCCCCGAAAAAATTTATGTTGCTGTAATCAGCATCAGAAGGGCTACCTATGGTAAAAATTTCAAAATTATCTGAGAGGTGTCCGTAAAGTGCATTTGTTCCTGAATTTACCCCCTGTAGACCTTATTAATAGTCCATGCTTGTTGTGTGTCTATACGTGCATGCTTGTCGTTTTTATTTCAATCAACGACGCTTGTATGAGCGACACAACGAAATGAAAGTGAATTTTTGTGCAAATGGTCATGATCCAAGTACAGGCGTTGTTTCGGGGGGATCATGATGACAAGGAATTTCATACCATCGAGTCACCACAAACTAAGTTAAAAAATAAGTAAGATCTTCACCGATTGGCTTTATCCTAGTTCATACACTCACAGAAAACATCCCAAATTTTGAAATCGATTGGATTATTAGTTTTTGAGTTATCGTGTCCGCCATCAAAAATAAGGACTTTTCTTTGATCCCAAACAAAAACAACAAACAATTTTTGTAATTTATTTTTCTTCCTTTTTAAATCTTCAAATATATACACCTTAGTCTGTTTTTACACGGTAGTTTGGTTCC
Source organism: Musca vetustissima (assembly GCF_032173495.1). Taxonomy (NCBI): domain Eukaryota; kingdom Metazoa; phylum Arthropoda; class Insecta; order Diptera; family Muscidae; genus Musca; species Musca vetustissima. Next base: position 135,928 of record NW_026874181.1, on the reverse strand, counting down.
AGCAGAAGCCGTGTAAAAAAGGGAATTCCCCTAAATTAGTGCTATTCACATTTGCTTTGACCAGTAAAAATTTAAAATCTTAAAAATAAAAAATTGGAACAACTCTAGTTTACTAAAAACGATCAGATTTTTCTGAAATTTTTCCCGGTTATTTGACCCGGATGTTCGGGTTCGGGTACCCGGTTATATCGGGTTCAACGGATCCTATAAATATATAATGGGTATCATTTTAAAGGTTATAAAAATACCTTTCAATTGAGTGGTGATACCCATTTTATATTAACAGGATCCGTTGAACCCGATATAACCGGGTACCCGAACCCGAACATCCGGGTGTTATATGGCAAAAAGTGCAAAGTAATGTATATTATTTTACATTTTGAAAATTTCTGACCTCTTTCATTTGTTACCATCACTATGTTCGAGGTTTGAATAGGGAGGCTTCCAGAGCCATTTTGGTGTCCTGACCACCAGTTGGAAATCGGAAATTCAGCAACTTTGTTCTACAAAAAACTGCATCTGAACATATGGTGCATACCAAAATACTCTTGGAGACTCCCTCTTTCGTTTGATACCCTTACTTTGTTCGAGGTTTGTATACGGAGGCTTCCAGAGCCATTTTGGTGTACTGACCACCAGTTGGAAATCAGAAATTCAGCAACTTTGTTCTACCAAAAACTGAATCTGAACATATGGTGCATACTAAAATACTCGTAGAGACTCCCTCTTTCATTTGGCACCATCACTATGTTCGAGGTTTGTATAGGGAGGCTTCCAGAGGCGGACATCTCTCCTGATTCACTGGATTAAAATGTTTGTGATTTAGTAATACTTTAGTTTTAGATTATAATAAAATATGTTTCAACATATTCGTATTGTTTATTATTTTTCATTACTAATGAATTATGTTAACATTTTTATTAATAATTTTAAAAAAATATTATTTTATAATATTCTGCGCTATCTCTGTTGGAAAGCACTGTTGATAAAAATAGTGTTAAATGTGAAATTGTGATGTTCTGTGTCACCCTGTAATTTCGATAAAAATTTTGTTATCGAAAGTTAGCGATGTCGCTAACTTCACGCAGGTATATATTTTAACTTTTTGCATGCGTTATCCCGATAACAAAAAACGTTCAACGCAAACATTCTGTTTAGCTTTTAAGTTCGGCAAAAAACCGTTACAATTCCAGCTAGTCCTCTGGGCAAAAAAACTTGCGTAGGAAAGAATAAATGTGCTCATTCACCACAATGCTAGCGAAAAAGTAAAAAAACAACACCCCTCGTAATTGGAAAGACGAAAAGTTGATGATACTTTCGGCACAAAGTTTTACCATTCGGCAAAAGACTCCTGGATGACTTCATGCATCCTTAGGTAACAACTATGGTACAATTATGGAAGTTAACTGGAGAATATCCCAACAAAAAATCAAGGGAACTGATGAGGATCAGTGGCGAGATCCGAAACTATTGTAAGGAAAATCCATTTTTTGCAACGTTAAAACAATGGAGAGCCCCATATATGCAAATACAAAACAAAAAAAGCGATGTAAGATATAGAAAAAAACCTTGAAATTGAACTAGAAAAGCAAAACCAGTTTACTGCTGGTCTTGGGTTAGAGCAGAGAGGATTCTGTTGTCTTCCGTCATTCTTCGCCCTCAACAGACTTTGAACGGACAAAGATGAGTGTATACCGGAACGAAATTAAATATTTCTGTAGTTGAGAATGCGAGATTGTACCGTGTAATTGAGAAACAACGATAGAGTGCATATCGTGATTCCTGCGTGAATTTGCTCGACCAGTGTCTGTGCCGTTGGATTTTATTTTATTTATTACGTCGCTGTACCTAGACCCGTTTCATCTTCCTCAACCGTCATTTCGTTTGAATCCATTTTAAGTCCATATCAACATGGCTTTCGTAGTGGTCTTTCAACCATAACCAATCTTATAGAGTTTACTTCAATTGTAATAAAGGGATTTGTTCAGCGAAATCAAACTGATACCATTTATACAGATTTTAGTAAAGCTTTTGTTAGGGTTAACCATGAACTCTTATTATATAAATTAGATAATATGGGTTTCAGTATAAACTTAGTCAAATGGATATCATCTTACTTACAAAATAGATCACAGCTAGTTTTGTTTGAAGGATGTCTCTCAAAATCGATTAACGTACCTTCAGGTGTTCCACAGGGAAGTCACCTCGGGCCGGTTCTTTTTCTATTGTTTATAAATGATTTGCCAACTTCTGTAGTACATTCTAAATTGTTAATGTATGCAGATGATGTCAAGTTATTCATTACCCATAATTCTGAGAAACAATCCATTTTACTCCAAAATGATTTAAATAACCTTTTTCAGTGGTGCAGATTAAATTGTATGGATTTAAATTTGAACAAATGTAAACATATGTGTTTTTCTAGAAATTCTTCATTGATGAGGCAATACAATATTAACGGTTCGGTTTTATCAACAGTTGAAACATTCGTGGATCTAGGTATTTTAATGGATCCAAAGTTAAACTTTAACAATCATGTTATTTCTATGGTAAATAAAGCATATGGTGTATTAAGTTTTATAAAACGGTGGGCCAAAGAATTCTCGGATCCTTATATAACAAAACAACTATACACGTCTCTTGTTAGACCTATATTAGAATATGGTTCTGTTGTATGGGATCCTCAATATGCAATATATTCCGATAAAATCGAATCAGTACAGAAACAATTCTTACTTTTTGCACTGAGAGGTTTACATTGGAATAGTGATTTTGTGTTGCCTTCTTACACTAGCAGGTTAAAATTAATTCGGTTACCTACATTAAAAAGTAGACGTATTATGTTGAACACTATGATGGTACTAAAAATATTAAATGGTAATATACCCTCTGATTTCCTAATTTCATCTATTAGAATAAATGTTCCTTTTCGATCTAGTAGATATTATCAACTATTACATGTAGATTTTCATCGCACAAATTATTCTATGGGAGATCCACTCAGTAAAATTTGTATTGATTTTAATTCTGTGTACTCTAATGTAGATTTTAGCAAGAATGTTGAATTTATAAAATCTAATATAATTGTATTTTTAAATGAGTAGTGCAACTTAATAAAAAACTGGCTGTTGGAGTAGATTCTGTAGCTGGTTTTCTATTCCCTTCTCACATTCCACCATGATGCGGATTATGGTGTGTACGCGATCCCTACGAAAGGGGAGGTCGCCCCCTCGGTCGGCAGGGGTGGGAAAGTGAGGCGTGGGAACGTTCGAAAAAAAAATGAATGTGAACAACATTTGCCAACTAAAAAAAATGACAGAAACCTCACAAATTTTAAATTACATACCAATCAGCTTGTAAAATTAATAAGCAAATAAAAGGCAAATTTTGTTACACTATAGTCTTCCCTGCCTTACTCCTCGGCGGACAATGCCATACATTCCCCACTAATAAATAAATGTTTTTTGTTGTATTTTTTTTATAAAAAAAAAACAAACTGTAGCTGCAAAACTACAACAAATACAATTCAACAACAACCACATAGAAAATTGTTATTGGTTGTAACACTAGTGTCAGTTTTATATGTCAAAAAATGTAAACAAAACATACGAAATATCAATAATTTATATTTATATTCAAAATGCAAAATTTTCAGAATAAAATTGAAAATCATGAATGAAAACCAAATATGTAATTATATCGCGTCCACACATATCCTGTAGTTGGGCCATTGCCAGGTGTATGGGCAAAGCATATAAAAATATTAGAAATCGGGAATTATTTTACAAAAACATATTTAGTGCTTCAAAATTTCCCAGTAGGCAAATTTAGAAAATTGAATATTAAATTATACAACTGAATGCTTCTTGCTACTGCAAGAATCTACTACTTTTTACTACGACAACGAATTTTCCTTTATGATATCGAAGAAAATAGTAAAATCTAGTAGATTCTTGCAGTACGGGAACATACCAAAAAGTTGTGCGATGTCTGTTTTTCAATTTAAAAAAATATCACCTTTGGCACATAGAAATTGGTCTCAATCCTCAATTGCATAATGCTGGAACAAACTCTCTCAACAATCTTTCATTGAAACCAGAAATGGTGCTCAAATACCCAATACTACCTTCCACGTTGCATCGATATTCTACTGTAATATAATAAAGGAAATGAAGCAAGTCGGTTTAGTCTTAAGAGGACTATATTCATATAACGATCGCAGTGAGGTCAAGGCCGAATTAGACATTGTGGTTCCCAATATTGTAGCTTCGGTAACCAATTTTTCAACGCCAAAGTCAATTAAGAATGGCATAGACACAGGCTTATTTTTAGTATCACTATTGCCAGGCAAAAATATTGGCGACATCGCACATGTAAAATCATTGTTTCTCCAGGATATCTACTGGGAAAAACCAAAGAATAAATCAGGTGATATTCAATGTCATAGATGTCAGAGGTGGGGTCACATTGCTCGCAATTGTAATGCGAAATATAATTGCATGAAGTGTGATAAAGTTCACGGTCCAGGAGAATGCCAAAGATTGCGCGCAGATACCTCAGAGCCGTATTGTGTAAACTGCAAAGCATTTGGTCATCCAGCAAACTGGAAAGGATGTCCTTCATTTAAAAAATATCATGCAGGTAAACAAAAAAACATAGAAATAAATCGTGAGGATAAGAATATTGCGATGAAAAACGTTAGCAACGCTGTGAAATATCCTACCGTAACACCAACCAAATCATTTTCCAGCTTTTTTAAGAAAAGCACTCAACAAAAGCCATCCATTGTTGATGACTTTCTAAAACTTGCCAATTATTTCCTGGAACCAGAGGAAATGTCACTTGAAGAAGAAATCTCTATGTTTCTAAATAACTTTAAAGACATGGAAAAATCTAAAGCCAAAGCGGAATTCCTGAGAATTCTGAATAAAGTTCGTCAACAATATGGTCCATAGAGTTATAAATTTATTAACATTCAATGTCAGATCACTTAACGATAAAAGCAGGCAAGTTGATCTACATAGAACTTTTGTTTATAATAACATTGATGTTGGTTTCATCCAAGAATGTCACCTGAGGAGAAACAGGAGGGTAAGAATCGATGGATACAATGCTATTCATGATCAATCAACTATTGGAGTTGCTATATTCATAAAAAAGAATATCCATTACACCAGGATCCAGGTTGATGTGGGCATTAATACATGCCTGATCACTTTTGACGCAACACATAACGGAACGCAGAGAAAGTATGTACTAGGCTCTGTGTACATCCCATGTAATTATCCACCATTACAATTGGAGTCAGATCTGGAAAAAATTTTGCAACTTTGCTCTAGTTTTGATGGCTTTATCCTTGGTGGGGATCTAAATTCAAGGAGTCCTTCCTGGGGAGATCCTGTGGAAAATTCAAATGGAAAAGCATTAAAGGCGTGGCTGCAATCTAATGTATTGGATGTTAAACGCATTTGTGATACATCTCCATCTTACCCAAATGGTCCATCGTACTTAGATCATTTCCTAATCAGTACAGGCTTAGTTGACAGTAATTCCACAAACTTTAGCATCTCATCATTGCCAACATTTTCGGATCATTTTCCATTAAAGTTAAACCTGAAACTAAACTGTTCGGAAATTATATTAAATACACCGAAAACTTTCATCTCATATAAAAATACAAACTGGGATAATTTTCGGTCAGATTTGGAAGCTGCTTTACTGGATTGTATGCCCCCATCTGATAAAAATTTGGAAAATCATGAAATTGATACTTCAATTCAAGAGTTTAACAGGTGTTATAATGCTGCTCATGAAGCTCACTCACAGAAGATAGCGGTCAGTGATGGAAAGTTTCCCCTTTCTGAAAGATCAAAAAGATTATATAAGATAAAATATCAATGGCAGAAGGAACTTAAAAAAATCTTTCATCGAACTGGAAATCGCATCAGTCGTGAGTATAAAATTCTGTCAAAACAATTAAGTCTTTTAAAGATTATTATAAAAGAATCTATACAAATCGAGCAAGCAAAACTGTTCAACTCCCGCCTGCAAAACATCAAACCTGGTCCGTCCGCTTTTAAGGAAATTCGTCGTTTCAGTGGCAGTAAAAAATCTCCATTTTGCCAACATATTGTTGTTAATAATAACAGTGTAACTAATCCGTCAGAGATAGCCAACCACTTTCACCAGTATTATTCGTCCGTTTTTCAAGAATCTATACCCAACTTTCCAGTTGATGATATTCATACACGAATTGCGTCATTTTCCTTGTCAATACCTTCACACATTTACTCTTTTAACAATCAACTCAATTCTACTATCAATCCAGATGAATATCATTTCACTACATCGCAGAACATCAAATCTATTATTTTGAAAATAAACAACAAGAAATCTTGTGGCACCGATGGGATCTCAAATTTCATGTTACGCAGGCTTCCAGATGCAGCTATAAACTTCTTAAGCAACCTCTTCAATAACTCCATCAACAACGGTTATTTTCCTCAGGCGTGGAAGGTAGCAAAAATAATTCCAATTAAGAAGAAATCGAATAGTGATGCAGTAACCGATTTTCGTCCAATTTCACTTCTGTCAAATGTGGGCAAAATTTTCGAGCATATTATAAAAGAGAAAATAGAAAACGAATTTATTATCAACCCTATATCGGATTTTCAATTTGGATTTCAACAACAACATTCAACACAACATGCGCTTCTCAAGTTTCATAGTGACATCACGGCAAACTTGAGAAATCAAATTTGTACAGTAGCCATATCATTAGATATTGAGAAGGCGTTTGATTCTGTGTGGCACAAAGGAATTATTTATAAGCTGATTGACTTAGGTATTGACCCATTCCTGGTCAGAATTATAGATAATTACCTTACTGAACGGAAATTTTTCGTCCAAATCAATGATGAAAAATCAAGATACGGATTGATTAGCAGTGTTGTTCCACAAGGAAGCGTATTGGCACCATTTCAACATTTTTCTCAACGATTTCCCCCATTTAAGAAATCAGTCAAAAGCTATCCTCTATGCAGATGATTGTTTAATTTATGCTCATGATGTCTCTCCAGAACAAGCTCTAAAAAATGCGTTTGATCATTTAAATCATATAAATCAATATTACTCAAAATGGGGAATAAAGATTAATGCTGCCAAATCCGAAGCCATTTGCATAAGAAACGCATCAGGGAAATGTCCAAGAATGGTGGTACCACAGAGTAAAAACCTTCGAATTATGTTGGACGGAATTGAAATCCCTTTCAAAACCAGCATAAAATACCTTGGGATCACCTTTGACAAGCTCCAGAAATTCAATTTGCACGGGAGAAATACTTTGCAGAAAGCGAAGCAGTATGCGGGATTATTCTCATACTTGTTCAACAGCAAATATTTGCCACAAAAAACCAAACTTCTTCTCTACAAAGTGGCAATTAGATCGGTCCTCGTATACGGGTTCCCAATATGGTTTTCCATTTCTCCAACGATTGCGAAGGAAATAGAAATCTTTGAGAGGAAAATATTAAGGAGGTGTGTTGGTAAAAAATATGAGAACCCAACAAAAATGCACTCTAATAACTACATCTACGACCTCTCTGAAGTGCAACCGTTCTGCCTTTACGCACTTAAGCTTCAAAGACATTTTGTTGACAAACTTCCCACGCACGTAAATGGCTTAATGCAAGATATCTATGAAACAGAAAAAAATTTTTCATGGAATAATACGTCTTACCTCTCGCCTATTGGTATCCTCAACGAACGTCTTGACATTGACCCTGATGGATTGTCACATCAGTTCTACATAAAATCAACTCCTGGAACACATAGGGGTTGAGCATGTATTTGCTTTTCGTATTTTCCTGCAAAGAATACATATCGTTTTAATTTTTATAAGTGATACATATTTCCAATGAACTTACCTGTGATATTTACTATTAGCTTATTATAAGCGACCGATTAATTTTTTATAAATTTTTTCTGTGATATTTATATACTTAATTTTATTTTTAATAATTTCTTTGACTTTATTTTAGAGTTTTCATTTGTTTACATTTGTAAGCGCTCTGTTTGTCATTGCCTTAACAGACATCTATTTTGTTTTTGTTATTTTGTTTGGAACAAGTTGAGTTTAGGGGCTCATCTCCGATTTTTCTGAAATTTTTGTCATAGGTAGATCTCGTCTCCCTGATCACGAAAATATATAACTTTCATGGGGGAAGTCCATAATTCCCGAGATATGGACCTCTAAAGTTCCGAAATTCCTATGCTCATAACTTCGTTATTTATGAATCGGTGAAGGTAATATTGGTATGATTGTAAAGCGTACACATTATATTTCCACTTAAATTCGTCTTAATTAAAAATTATCCAAAATAGCCGGCCTTCGGCCGGGGATTTAAGACTTTCTCCTATGGACGGGCGGAAAATTCGGCTAACGCATCAACAATGTTTTTTAAACTATTTTTTCTAAATAGCCGGCCTTCGGCCGGGGATTTAAGACTTTCTGCTATGGACAGGTGGAAAAATTGGCTACGCGATTAAAATTTCCTTTATATCAAAGTTTTTCTTATATAGCCGGCCTTCGGCCGGGGATTTAAGACTTTCTCCTATGGACAGGCGGAAAATGCGGCTAACGCATCAACAATGTTTTTAAACTAATTTTTTTCTAAATAGCCGGCCTTCGGCCGGGGATTTAAGACTTTTTGCTATGGACAGGTGGAAAAATTGGCTACGCGATTAAAATTTCCTTTATATCAAAGTTTTTCTTATATAGCCGGCCTTCGGCCGGGTAATTAAGACTTTCTCCTATGGACAGGCGGAAAATTCGGCTAACGCATCAACAATGTTTTTAAACTATTTTTTTTCCAAATAGCCGGCCTTCGGCCGGGGATTTAAGACTTTCTGCTATGGACAGGTGGAAAAATTGGCTACGCGATTAAAATTTCCTTTATATCAACGTTTTTCTTATATAGCCGGCCTTCGGCCGGGGATTTAAGACTTTCTCCTATGGACAGGCGGAAAATTCGGCTAACGCATCAACAATGTTTTTAAACTAATTTTTTTTTCTAAATAGCCGGCCTTCGGCCGGGGATTGAAGACTTTCTGCTATGGACAGGTGAAAAATTGGCTACGCGATTAAAACTTCCTTTATATCAAAGTTTTTCTTATATAGCCGGCCTTCGGCCGGGGATTTAAGACTTTCTCCTATGGACAGATAGAAAATGCGATCGAAATTTTCTTTTAAATAAACATGTTTCTCTAAATATCCGTCAATATTACCATTGTCGGCCTACAAATGTCCAAGTTATGAGCATATGAATTCCGGAACTTCAGAGGTCCATATCTCGGGAAATATGGGTTTCCCCCATGAATGTCATATATTTTCGTGATCAGGGAGACGAGATCTACCTGTGGTAAAAATTTCAGAAAAATCGGAGATGAGCCCCTAAACTCAACTTAAGCCTTTTGTTTTAAGTCTATTTATATTTGGCAGACGTCAATTGCTCTGCCCGCTATTGTATAGGCCGGGAGCAAGCCTTCTCTCTTTCATACAGCATGTTTTCACATTTATCATACGTATATTATCGTTTGCAATGTTGCATATCTCCTTCAATGTGTTAGAATAAGACGTCTATAGTTCTAACTAGTCTAATCATTATCTGTACATGAAACTATGTTATCGAAAAGAAGAAGAGACTCAATAAAAATTTACTTACTTACTTACTTACTGTAATATAATAGTACGTTTACATTTATCCCGATTTCGTTAATTGACAATTCCTTTGCATACATGTCAAATAAACCCTCATAAAGTAGGTTAACCCGGTAAAAAGTTTTAATGTATATGCCGTTTAAGGTAACACAAAGTGTGCAACAATCAGAACAACCACATAATTAGGAAGTAATATTAAAGTCACCCGAAAACTCAATTCAAAATAATAACACATTTAAGGGACTTGTCAATCTTAAGAGAGAAACACATACGAGGATTCAGGCCTGTTATGTTAAGATTGCTTTGTATGATATGTCAATATATAAAGAATGTCAGAGTCAAACTTGAATTTGGACGCCGTCCTCCTTTTTCTTTTACAATAAATGAAGCCAGCTTAACAAGCCAATCCTGAAGTCCTCTTATGTGTTTCCATCTTTAACATTCAATTTCAGTCATTTGTAAAGACTGTGGAAAGTAAATTCGTGGAACCGTGGAAAAGGCAACGCAGGAACCGTGGAAAAGGCAACAAAAAGCGGAAAAGAGTCTCCGCTGGTTTAGAGGAGCGTTTAGCAGCTGAATTTGATTTAAAGGCTCCATCTACAAATTCTCTTAAAGTTAAAGGTGGTGATCTAAGGCGTAGTAAACAACCCATTTCAGACTAAAGTGAAGCCGTTTCTCCTTCATCTTCCCCGGTGACCATAAATATTGGTGCAGTCGGCGACACCAACTTGCATTTTTTTATAATTATTGGCAACAGACCAGTGGAGGGGGTGGTGGATTCGGGAGCAAAGATCAAAGAAACAGCTGTTCGCCTTAAATGTCCCTCCGGTGAAGTATCCTATGAAATTTAATATGGGCGAAGTACCGTACGAGCATGAATTTCTTACCCAAATGCCCGCTTTACTTGGTGTGGATTAAATTTAAAAACCGACAGTATGAGCTCGTTGTAATTGCACGTAGTTGTGACGACAGAATAATGGAGTTGTTCCACAATTCCCCAACAGGTGGACATTTGAATCGGCAGAAGCAAAGATGTTTATCTTCAATGTTCTAAATTCCATGTTTGTGCGGCCAGGAAAGGTCCACCTTCCTGACAATATGGAGGCTCCGACCCAGTTGCATTGGTGCCCATTTGAGCGTATAGCCGTCGACATACGTCGTTTCGTTGCCGTGGTCATAGATTATTTTACCAAATTGCCAGAGTGTATATGTGTTCCTAACCAAACGGCAGAGGTGGTGGCAGATGTGTTAGTTGAACACGTTTTTCTGTTTGCCATTCATTCTACATTCGGATCAAGCAATTTTGAAGCCAACATAGTTGGTAGTGAGTGTGAATGTGAAAGAAAAAAATCTCGTTTTTCATGCACATCTCACTCCACACAGAGATTGTACCGTTGACTTTTTTCAGAACCGGCTTGAATGAACGGAGGAAAAAAATTATCGAGGGAGGGAGAGTACTTGAGAAACAACGATAGAGTGGTGATCGTGATTCCTGCGTGAATTTGCTCGACCAGTGTCTGTGCCGTTGGATTTTATTATTATTATTTTTTTTTTTGATGGGCTATACTGAATCGCCGAGAAGTGAAAGCCGCATAGCGCTCTTTATTTCTGGCAACGGTGGTGCCTTCCAATTTCTCGCTCCAGCTCCCAAAACAAATAAATTACCGCCGTCATTTTTTTTCGCCTGAATGTGTACAACATTTGCCACTCGACTTAAATGTTAATTCTATAACGTATAATCCACTGGATTTGTGAACATTATTAACGTGACGTATACGCTATGGATATAAGGTTTGAAATCGGGTGGATTTAGTAGGCTAAACGCGCTCTGACAAACCAGGCTTGAATCCTCCTATGTGTTTCTTCTTCAACATGCTATGCCTGAATCCTTGTAAGTGCTTCCGCCTTAAGGGGGAAACACATAAGAGGACTTCAGGATTGGCATGTTATTTTGGCTTCTTTTATTGTAAAAGAATAAAGATGAACGGCGTCCAAATAAAATAATAAAATATATAAAAAATAAATAAAATATTAAAAAATTATATTATTATTTCCCCGATCAATTTTTCTTCCATTTTATTATTAATTCGTTAAAAAACGTCCACAATCTTAGAAAATATTTGTTTTGATATACAGAGAGAGCAAGAGAGAAAATTTGAGTGTGACGCTGAGCAAAAATGAATAAAATTTATTCTAGACGTCAGTCGTCGGGATTTCTCGATGTCATTAAGAAACACACGGTAAACGACCGTCGCTGACTCTAGACTCTCTGGTTGCGTTTAGACTCTAACTCTTTCGTTTGGTTTTCACGCCGGTGGAAAAGTATGCCGCTGACTCCTGACTCTATGGTTGCGTTTAGACTCTAAGAGTCTAAACGCAACCAGAGAGTCACGAGTCAGCGTCATACTTTTTCGCCGGCGTGAAAACCAAACGTAAGAGTTAGCGTTAGCGGCACAAAATGTCAATTATTTGTTTTCATTTTCTGACAGAAAATTTTACGTTGTGCAAACCAAAATCAATTTATTATTTAATAAACAATAATGTCAAGGAACTTGGATAAAATTATCGAAAAAAATATTTTTCTTCCATTTTATTATTAATTCGTTAAAAAACATCCACAATCATTGAAAATATTTGTTTTTTCAACAGCACTGCCATATGTTTTGATATAAATTCTCATTGAAATTTGGTAGCACTGTTGATTTTTACCTAAAATATGGCAACTCAATTGAGAGCAAGAGAGAAATTTTGAGTATGACGCTGAGCAAAAATGAATAAAATCTATTCTAGCGTCATGCCGCTAGACGCGAACGTCAGCCGACGCGATTTCCCGTTGCCTATAAGAAACACACGGCAAACGACTGTCGCTGACTCTAGACTCTATGGTTGCGTTCAGACTCTAAGGGTCGTTTAGAGTCTAAACGCAACCATAGAGTCTAGATTCAGCGATAGTCGTCTGCCGTGTGTTTCTTATTGGCAACGGGAAATCGCGACGGCTGACGTTCGCGTCTAGCGGCATGACGCTAGAATAGATTTTGTTCATTTTTGCTCAGCGTCATACTCAAAATTTCTCTCTTGCTCTCAATTGAGTTGCCATATTTTAGGTAAAAATCAACAGTGCTACCAAATTTCAATAAGAATTTATATCAAAACATATGGCAGTGCTGTTAAAAAAAACAAATATTTTCAAAGATTGTGGATGTTTTTTAACGAATTTATAATAAAGTGGAAGAAAAATAATTTTTTCAATAATTTTATCCAAGTTCCTTGACATTATTGTTTATTAAATAATAAATTTATTTTGGTTTGCACAACGTAAAATTTTCTGTCAGAAAATGAAAACAAATAATTGACATTTTGTGCCGCTAACGCTAACTCTTTCGTTTGGTTTTCACGCCGACGAAAAAGTATGACGCTGACTCGTGACTCTCTGGTTGCGTTTAGACTTTATTGCGCTCCGTATAAAAATACTCACCTTCTCACCTTAATAGTGTTTGTTAGACGTTTGTATTACCCAAATACGCAAGGACTTTTTTCCATCTGTGCCAATGGAAAATGGCGAAAATGGATGAAAACATTTTTTAATTGATGGAAAAATTGTTTACTTTTATAGAAACACAAATTTTTCAATGACTGAAATTCTATTTTCAAAAAACAAAAAATCAAAAATACGCATTGTCAATGTTGAAATTTTTCAACATGGTACAATAATAATTATACCATGATTTGCAACTTTATATTGTGATACGCAATCAGTGCTGCCAGTTAAATTTCATGAAAAATCGTCAATTTTTCAGAAAAAAATCGGCATAATCGGCATTTGTATTTTTAAAAATCGGCAGAAAATCGGCAGCATATAATTTATAAATAAATTCATATTTTTTTGGTTTATAACAGGTCAATATTGTTTATTACATTAATTTATTACATCAATTCTGTATAAAAAATAAAAGATTAATTTTTCTACAAAAAATGTAGATTTTTCTAAAATATAGTAATTATTATGTACACTAGTGAGTTCTTTCAGATTTACGTATAACACAGTGTGGTATTAAGGTCATAAAAATAACTTACAAACTAGTACATATTTTTATTACACATTTTTAGTAATTCATTATCAATTTTGATATTAAAACAATTTGAATTATTTAGTTTGAGGTAATATTTAGAATAAAGAATCCCTTCCAATGAATCATTCTCAAGTGAGCTTCTAATTTTAGTTTTTTTAAGGTTTACCTGACTAAAAATTCGTTCCACATTTGCTGTGGAGTGTGGAAGAACCATAATTCTTTGTACAAATTTAGACAAAACTGGAAAAGCTAAATTGGAGTCCCCACGTTTAATTTCGGAATTTTTTTCCAAAAACTTTTTAATTTCAAAAATTTTTTCAAAATTCAAAAAGTTTAACTCCTTAAACTCGGAGTCTAAAGATTTGCCTTATTCGATGTAAAATGTAAACTAGACAGAGTACAATGCTGACAAAAAAATGCAGATATCTAAGCCATTGAAAACGGCTGCGGCGAGTCACCGATAGTTATAATGATTTAAAGCTGCCAATTTTATATGTTTGTATGGTAACGCCGTATTAAATTAAAAAGTTAGACAATTTGTGTCGATTGTTGAAATATCGGCAATTCTGAGGCAAAAATCGGCATTTTCCATTTTTAGAGTGAAAAATCGTCAAAATGCCGATAAATCGGCAAATATGGCAGCCCTGTACGCAATGCGTATTTGGGTAACGTTCATTGAAATACATGTATTTAACTTTTGAGGTGAATAAATTCGTATACATACGCATGAATTTAGGTACTACCCTAATGGAACAGACCATATATACGCCGACGAAGATAAACAAAGTCGGCTTTGTCAACATATTGATTTGTTAATTTAATAACTTAGACTTCGTGCAAAACTGACACATAGTTATTCTAGTAAAAACTACTTTTAAACATGGGAAAAAGACGAAAAAATGCTCTGGTGGAACTGGATTCAAGTCGTAGTGAATCTGAATCAAATATTGAGTCGGTAAGATCCATTTTTATTGAAAAATTTATACTTTGATTTATGTACACCATTGTTCTCTTTTACCATGTATGTATTCTTTTATTTTAAAATGTCTCCTTCAGGATGCTTTGACACTTGGAAAGCGCAGGAAAAGAAAATTGAGCAATGTTAAACAGTTATCAGCAATATCGGCTTCATCAGATTCTGAGGATGAAGTAGTTAATACAACCAAAGGATACATCGCTCCCACTTCTTCAATTGAAGGAATGAGCGGAAGTGAAAAAGTAAATTTGCGAAAGAGTAATGAACACGAGGATGGGGAAGTATCTGACACGGATAATGGGGAGAATAATGATGAAGGTTCTGATGCATCTGACGGTAGCACAGAATCGACATCGTCTTCTGACTCTAGTTCTGATTCGGAATTTGATGATGGCTACGACGAAAATCTAATGGGGGACGAAGAGGATCGTAAACGATTGTCCTGCCTTTCAGAAAAAGAAAGAGAGACAGAGATATTTAAAAGAATTGAACAGCGTGATATAATGCGTACAAGATGGGAAATTGAGCGAAAATTGAAATTAGCAAGACGTGGTGAGAAAGCTATAACTAAAAAATCTAAAGTAAAGAAAGAAAAGAAAAAGAAGACTAAAAGTTCTTTGCCAACGTCAAGAGTTCTGGAAGATGTAAAGGAAATAGACATTTTAACAAAGACGGAAAACTGTGTACCTGTAGAATATGTTCAAACCCAGGAAATCTCGGAAACGATCGAAGATGATTTTGTTAGCGTGGTTAATGATGAAGCAACAAGTGGCAACGGCGAATACTTCGACCCTAAAGAAAGATCAAAGGAAAGAAAGAAGAATGTTGAAATGAATCGTACAGATGACAAACGAAGCAATGCTATGGCACTGCTTAAAGCAAAGCGAGAAGGAAAGGCAAAAAGAGGTAATAAATTGCATTTCTGATCTACAGTATAGTAATTCTCATTTTGTAGAATAGAGTGGTGTAGAGACGACGTGTCTGTCTTAACTCTAGTTTAGTAAAATCAATCAGATTTTGTTTTAAAATCTTTTCAGTGGTGGGTGTTGATACCCTAATTTTGGGAATATATTTTTGTTTTAGGGGGACGTACCCGGTTATTTGACCTGGAAGTACGGATATGTATACCCGGTTCTATGGGTACCATTTAAAGATTATAAAAATTCATTTCTGTGTGGTAGTGAAATGATGGGGTTCGATTGAGAGATTGTGTTGGGGAATCAATCTATTTCACTCAACAATTATTTACTTTGTGTATTGACACATGAAAAATTGTATATTGCAATCAAGGTATATTAAGATGCATGGCTTAAATATCAGGCAATCCAGAAGACGATTTTCATGAAATACGCAACCCTGTACCTACATTTTCTGTCAAAAGTTGTGGAGAAAATATCTCAAGTCGCTATTCGGCAGCACTTGGGGAGCTAAGCAAACCCTTGTTAACGACATACACAGCAAAAGACCGGTCTGTGGTAAACTATTCGGTGCCAGTGTAGTCCGCTAACGTGAGTGAAACGCAGTGGAAAAATCTTCAATCCTGCCGCCCTGAGGACTACCACAGGGTGTCTCCTCATGACTCCAGTAAACCACATACAGGAGGCTTCGTCTCTTCTTCCTGTGGGTCAACGCAACATGATGTTGTCAAAAAAAGCGAGCCTCTAGATCAACAGGCCTATCAAGCAGGATTGAGTCGTATTGACACGAATATCGTGTGAATACGATCTTGGTGATCACCCGCCTGCGATAGCTGCCGAAGAGCAGCAGTTACTCCGACAAACCAGAGTGGTCTTGGCACAATTGAGATCTGGATGGTGTAGTCGCACCATACATATCAGTACAAGCTGATACAACAACAACGACTAAGGACGTAAATGAAGTGATTAATCTAAAAGCTGTGAGTATTACATGTGCCAGTCTGGAAGGGACTTCAAAACCTACTCACGGAAATCGGGAATCATCACTTCCTCAGTGAGGATAAAAGATATTTCATAAAATCAAAAATCGATGGAAATTTCTTTTTACGTTGTTATAGGCTTCGGTCTGCATTCTCTGAAAGTAGATCACCTTTTAAAATCGTAGTGCAGGAAAATATGTTTCATCGATTAATATCGAGAGAATTTTGGCCTGCTAATGCATTTTTTATGGAATTTCTGGAAAGATCTGAAAATTGAGCTAATTTGCCTCAGAAGGCTGAAATATTACCAACAAACTAAATATGTTTCTTAATGCACTATGCATATCCATGATGTATAATAATTTATCTACTAAAAATTTTTCAATGTGTTAGAATGTGTTCCTACTTTTAGAATTAGAAACTCGGATAGATATCCATGGGTCACTCTGGGCTTTCAAGTATTAAAAATTGTAAAAATAAAATTTTAAGAAATATAAAAAGTCTTCTCTATATTATGCTAATTATGCAGTTGCAAGGTCTAAATATTCGAGACTATCGTATCTTTAAATCTTTATTTAAACAAGACAAAACATACAGCCTTATTCTGGATGTCAATTCCACGTGAATTTACTCGCTCTTTTCCTTCGTCTTATTCTGAACAAAATTTTTGTGTGAATTTTTTCGCATTCTCGCTTTCGCCTTATTCTGAATGAAGTTCGAAAGCGAAAAAATCCGCTTTAAGGAAAAATTAGGTATTCTGGATTACAGGGAGTAGGAAATTTTGTGCGAAATTTTTCGCTAATAAATTTAAGGGGAGTTGACTACAAAGACATAAGTAATTACTATTTTTATGAAAAATATTTACACAATACTTATTGTATGACGATTTAAAATATTATAAATGGTAGTAAGCACACTTTTAACTGGAAAACAACCAATAAAATGCCATTGAAAATCCTATTGATAACGATGCCTGCTGAACCAAGTATTGCCAAGGAATATATGAAGGTAATACGGAATATTTAAGTCGAGTTTGATGCAGTTTGGAGGCGAAATAGAGACATTTTGGGTGAGGGTCTGTCTCTCAAAAAAAAAAAATTTTAAAATTATGGAAAAACCAAAACCGCTTAACAGTGAAAAACTTAAATAAAAATTATGAAAGAACAAAAAATATTATTTTTTTAAATTATCGTAATCATAACATAACATGCCACTTTAAGAATCTGGGGAAATAAATATCGAAATTAAATAAAAAGGCACACAATTATGTAGTGAAATAATAAACTGAATTAATTAATTCAATCGCAGATTTCTTTCCATTATTCGTTGTGTTTTTGTCATCTTAAAAATGTTCTTTTATTTATAATCTTGTTGTAGTTGTTGCACCAAATTGCATCAAAACAATGAACAGCTGTTTCACATGCCATATTGTAGGTTGCCATATTTTCAAACTTTAATTTATTTTCTTTTAATTACAAAGCATTTATACAGCGGATTCTTGATATTTCACATTTGTATTGCTATATAGTGTAAATAACAATAAAAAGTAACAATTTTTAATAACAAAAATCAATAAATAATATATTGAAAAATGTTACACAATTAAATTACAATGGGGCAACACACATTGCAACTTAAATTACAATATGGCAACACGAATCTTTTTTTCAACCACCATTTTCGAAAACTCGAATCTGCATCTCGCATTTTTTGCATCTCCCCATTCATTCAGAATAAGGCGAGAATGTGAAAGCGAAAATTTTTTACAAGCGAGATATCTCCCTAGCAAATATCCAGAATAAGGCTGATAATTTAAAATCCAATTCTAAATCTTTTTATGACATTGTCCATTTTGAAATTCAATAATCAGACATTTGAGAAAAGCTCTGAAATTTCAGAGTGCTTTGCAAAATTCTTTGCTACAACATATTCAAATGCAGCCTGTCTAAATAAGGACATTTAGATAAGGACAGTAAGTTATAAATGTAATTTCTCATAAAGTTCAGCCAATTTTAAATATATATCATATGCGCTTTAGAAATGCAGAGAAATATAGAATTGGGGAATGTTTAGATTAAACATTTTGGGTTTAACCCACCTATGATTCCAGAACTCCTCGTTTTTTGAGATCGGTTAGTCCGTAAAAAGTGTTATTTCCCAAAAATTGTATCCGTTTTTTCAGTATGCTGGTAAATTTAACACTTTGTAGGTAAAATTTGAGATTTATTATTTTGATATGGTAGTTGATTTTGAAGAAACGGTTAGAGTTACAACTTAGCATAAGGTTATATGCACACTCAATAATAAGAATTACAACATTGGTTCTTTGATTACATGCACCAAAAAGTTTTTCAGTTTGCAGGAGAATGTAATCAAAGAACCTCATTTTCCATTCGCACATTCCCTCATTTATTGTTGCGCTAAAGGGTTTGGCGATATTCACATCTGTTGTGGGTAGTGCAGTGGCACTCCTAGCTAGTTGGTTTGCTATCTCGTTGCCTCTGATTCCTTTGTGACTCGGTACCTTATAATTCGTACATATTTTTGTGAGAAATCATTAATGGTATTTATACATTCCAGTACAGTTTTGGATTAAGCTCTTGGAAGATATAGCCTTTACAGCTTCTTTGCTATATGTAATTATATTTGTTGTATTTTGTCCTAGGTTTGAACTTAACCGAACTTCCGATCATGCTCTGATCTGTAAGGTGAAGAGAAATTTCGGTACCCGATTCTTCGGTTTTCCTCCTAGTCGAGAGCCATTTGTGTAGCAACAGTTATCAGCCGGCATCTGAACTAGTGTTCCACTATTTTATTGTTCTCTATTTGGTATTATAGTTCACCATGTTACTACTTTCGTTTCAGGTATGCGTTCTGAATCAAAGGTGTTGATTGTTGCCTCAGTAGTTGCTTGCAATATATATATATATATATATATATATGGGCAATATTGCCAATTTTTGAACATAGCTGAAGCGGAGGTTCACCCCTTTATAACTCGGGAACTACTTAAGTATATGGTATAAAGTGAATAGTTTTGGGTTAATTGATCTGTCGTTGTAAACTGTTCATGATATTGACCTCCAAACTTTATTTTGGGGAAACTGTGTCTACTTTAATGTAAAAAAATGTGTAAAAAGACGTTGAGGCCAGTTTTTTTATGTTCTCTATCGATTTGTGACTAAGCCACTCATTGCACGGTCTTCGTGTCAAAATAAAACTGGAAGCCAACAAAATGGGGACTACGCCCCTTATGTATCATTTTTCAAAATTTTAACTGCATCTACCTTTAAATGATGCTGACATTTTGAAGCTCGATTTTGAGTGTTTTTTTCTAGCTTTAATACGCAAACAGGAATTTATAAAAATCGATTATAAGATTATTGTAGTCGCGAATCTGCGTAATTTGATATGTATTTTGTGTATGTAGTATGCACAGCTTCAGAGTAATACTCATCCGAAGGTGCGAATTTTGTGCGATCAAATTTCTAAAAAACCTATTTTTCGGGCCAAATTTTTAGATCTGTCAACTGAATGATATGGGTACCCGCGATCAATAAGGTTTTTTACGTTTCGGATGATATAAAATCTTCTTCGTGAAAATCCATCTACTAGAACGGCGGGAACTGGTCTTCCAAAAACACGAAGTTTGGCAAAAAATGTTTTTGAAAATATCGCGGATTTATTTGCGTTTTCTGTGTATCATTTCCGCTTCAATAAATGACCTCATACGGATTTTGATCTTTTTCGAAAAGAGAACTTTAAAAACTTCAGCCGAAAGAGAGATGTACGCAATTTATCTTAAAAATAGATTTTGCTGGCACATCCATGTTTCTTAATGGACCACATTGAAATGGTATAGATCGATGTATTTTTTTAGGGTGCACACCGAAATCGGATGCGCGTTAATGGCATATGGAGTTTTCGGAAATTATTCGCGTTTTACGATTTTTTGGGTACTTCAATGTAACGTGCGGCACATCTTAGCCGTCAAATGAAATTTCGCAAAATATATATGGATTGGAAGATAAACTTCAGTACTTCCTGGAAACCGCATGCGCATCAAATGATTTTGAGAATTACGCGATTTACACGCAATTTAAAATGTATATTTTATAATATTATTTTTTTTTTAAGATTTATTCCTATTTATAGAATTCTAAGATTTATCGGAAGGGTCTTGATATAATCCGCAAGGCGTATACTTATACACAAAAAGTGATTATTATTATATATGTCAATTTTTCGGCGAAATTCGGGTAAAATAGCAGAATAACCCCAACATTTTTTTCTGAAATTTCTTGTATACAATAAAAAAAATAAATATGATGACATTATTTTTTCGAACCAAAAACAAATATTTTTCCTGAATTCTTGTTTTGTTGTCGCTTAATTTAGAAACCGCTAATTTTGATATCATTTGAATTGTGAATTTTTTAAATTAATTTTTAGGTGTGTGTATGTCATTAATATAATGAAAATATTGATGTAATCTGCTATATATTTTTTATTTTTCTCATATTTCGCGAATATGCGCAACTTTATCGTGATTATTATAATATATTCATATTCTTATTTTACGGAGGAAGATATATATCACGTTTTTGGTCAATATAATAAACGGCGTAATTTTAAGATTTTTTTCTTATGCCCAAAATTAAAACCTCGAAAACTTTTGCGCGCATCAACCAAAAATTTGATCGCGAACGGTTTCGGAGTCAGAACATTTTTCTTTATATGTGTACCAAAAATCATTGATGTGCCACAAAAACAAAAAAGCTGATTTTTTGAAAATGGAATATTAAAAAATTGGCAATATTGCCCATATATATATATATATATATATTGTTACGAATATAACTTTAGGTTTAAGTTAATTTAGATGAATTCCGTTAATTTAAGAATTTGAATTGTAACTTAAATTTCTACTACGCAGTTTATTTGAATAACTTCACAACAACAACCACTGTATAGATTTTTCTACATCCTTCCATTTCCTCTTTCATTTTCTATTTTGTTATTGTCGCACAATTCTTGTTAAACGTCATTCCTCTTTCTTTGTTATTCCCTCGCCTGTATATGTGTTGTTGTTATTCCTCTTTCTTTGTTATTCCCTCGCCTGTATATGTGTTGTTGTTATTCCTCTTTCTTTGTTATTCCCTCGCCTGTATATGTGTTGTTGTTATTGTAAGTTTGTTTACTCAAGTTTGTTGTTGTTATTGTTCACTCAGTAAGTTTGTTGTTGTTGTTGTTACTCAATGTGTTTGTTGCATTGGTAGATTGTTCGTGATCTAGGTGTTACCAGATCGTCTAGAAACTTCTGTAGCGACAGGCAGGGCTCATATAAATAGAGGGAATGGAAAGGCAGTGAGTCAGTTGTGAATCAGATCGCGAATTGAAACCGTCAAGTAACGTAAAGCTGTAAAGTAACGTGCAAAGTAAAGTGTGTCAATAAACTCATTGTAATAATCGTAATCAGAAAGAACCCGCGTTTTATTTGGTACGAATTGTATCGGGAAATAAAACAACGTCTACACGGGATTAACTAAAATCCAAGAACGTAACAATTGGTGTCGGAAGTGAGATTACGATAATACTACGATGAAGTTTAAGGATCTACGGGTGGAAGACTTGAAGAAGGAGCTGAATAAATTGGAATTGTCCTCTACTGGCAACAAGGCTGAACTACAAAAACGTCTGTTGGATGAGTTCGAGCGCCGTGGTATGAACATCGATACATATGAGTTTGACAGTAAGGATGAAGTGGATTTATCGGAAATGGGCGAATCCAACGGTGGGGAAGTCTCGTCAGTAGCTGCCAGGGGTGACGATTTCAGAGAAATGCTGGCCAAAATGTTTGAGGAAAATTTCAGAAGGAGCGAAGAGAATACCAGAAAGTTAGAAGAAAACACGAGACGAATGTTCGAAGAGAATGCCAGAAAGTTTGAGGAAAATTCCAGAAGGAGCGAAGAGAATTCCAGAAAGTTAGAAGAAAACACGAGACGAATGTTCGAAGAGAATGCCAGAAAGTTAGATGAAAATTCGAGAATAATGAACGAGAAACTCGAGAACATTACAGAAGTTATTGGAAGGAGAGTGGAAACCGTGGAGGTCCAAATTAAAGAGTTGGATAAGAAAGTGCAGTCGGTTGACGAGAAGATTCTGTCTGTGGACGAGAAATTTCTGGCCCACGACCACAGGTTTACGAATCTGGAGAAGAAAATGTCGGAACTGGAAATCAAAGGTGGTCCGGTGCGAGTTCCTGATAACACGCTAAAAATCAAACCTCCTGTATTCGACGGCTCTACGTCATTCAATGTTTTCAAGTTACAGTTCGAGACAGTGGCTTCTAGAAATTCGTGGAACGACAGCGACAAAGCGGTTGCACTACTTCTGGCATTGAAGGGCAGTGCTGCTGATGTTATACAGAGTATTCCTGTCGCTTCTAGAAACAACTATGAAGATGTTATTGCTGCACTGGAACGTAAGTACGGTGGCGAACATAAACAAAACATCTACCTTATGGAACTAAGGGGTAAAGTACAGAGGGCAAACGAGACGTTACAAGACTTTGCAGCTGAGGTGGAACGTTTGGTGCTAATGGCGTATCCAGGAGAGAATCACCCATTGCTGGACCGTATGAAAATCGAAACCTTTGTGAATGGCATACGTGACCCTGAGATTAAATGTGCAACATATGCGTCACCAAAAGCGTCATTTGCCGAAACTGTGTCGTTTGCCCTTGCCCAAGAGACGGCAAGAATAATTGTTAAGCCCCAGACCCACAAGATTCGCCAACTGGAGACCGAATGTAGCGAACCCAAATCTCTCGTTAACTCGATCAAGGACGCCATGAGGCAGGTAATAGAAGAAACAAAGTTAGCAGGGATGACTAAGCCCAGGGTTAGATGCTACAACTGCGATAAAGCAGGTCATATTGCGCGCGAATGCAGAGCTAAGCGCAAACGATCCAGGTCATCGTCACCACCTCCAACGGAAGATGGTAGAAGAATGGCTCAACAGTCCACCAAGGAGTCACCGTTAAACTAAATCGAGCCAGTCCAGCGGGGCATGAACTGGCTCCCATCGACGATGGCCCCACAATCTCCATAGCAATAGTACAACAGAAAAGTCACAACCTAACAACAACTGGGTACATCAATGGTGACAAGCGAGTTCTGACGTTAGATACTGGCGCATCAAAGTCCATCATAAGATCAGATCTGGTAAAGGGAAAAATAACGCAACTTAATGGAGTCAGACTGCGCACAGCAACGGGGGAGCCCGCGGCAGTACACGGCAAGATTACCCTGAGACTAACTATTGCCAATAAATCGGTGAATTACGAGTTTATAGTTGCCGATATTGTAGACGAAGTGATAATAGGCGCAGATTTTATGATTGCCTTCGGTATCAATCTGGATATGAAAGAGCGTGTGATGACCTGGTCTAACGTCGAAATTCCGTTAAACGTGGGCTACGATGAAAGTACATCCATCAGGCGTCTGACTACGGACCATCCAGAGATAATACCGCCCTGTGCCGAAGCAATAATATGGGTACCAATGAATGGAGATTGTGGAGCCGAGAAGTTGTGGGTGGTGGAACCAGCAGAAAACAGATACAGTAACATCCTAATAGCGAATGCCCTGGTGAAAAGCAACGAGGACGGATTGATTCCTGTTAGAGTTTTGAACCTGTCAAACAAGCAAGAGCAAATTTTCCAATTTTCCGATGTTGGACAATGCACACCAGCTGAAGCTGTAGTTAATTTGGAAACTAGCACCGAAAAGCCAGCAGCCATGGAGAAGAAGCACCTCGACGGCTACATAAAAGAGTGGACACACCAATTATCGCCTTCCGAGAGGAACAAGGCTAAGCAGCTATTATGGAAATATGCCTCTACCTTTGCGTTGACAAAAGAGCACCAAGGAAGAACATCAGTGGTGAAGCATGAAATCAATACAGCAGACGCGCGACCCATTAAACAGCCTCCAAGAAGTGTTCCCCTGGCCAAAAGAGACGAGGTCCAGAAGCTGATAAGTGAAATGGAAAAGAGTGGTGTAATAGAACCATCGTCAAGTCCATGGTGCTCCCCAGTGGTCTTGGTCAAGAAGAAAGACGGAAGCACCCGGTT
Source organism: Musca vetustissima (assembly GCF_032173495.1). NCBI lineage: Eukaryota > Metazoa > Arthropoda > Insecta > Diptera > Muscidae > Musca > Musca vetustissima. Next base: position 111,130 of record NW_026874181.1, on the reverse strand, counting down.
TTGTGTGGACTACCGAAAGTTAAATGATGTCACCAAGAAAGACAGCTATCCGCTTCCAAGAATCGACGACACATTGGACACATTAGCCGGGACGTCATGGTTCTCCACCCTCGACCTGCAGAGTGGGTACTGGCAAGTAGAGATCGCCGAGAAAGATAAGGAGAAAACAGCGTTTGGCGTTAATGGGGGTCTCTGGCAGTTCAATGTCATGCCATTCGGACTCTGCAACGCCCCGGCTACATTTGAAAGGCTGATGGAGCGTGTGTTAAAAGGGCTGCAGTGGAAGTCATGCCTCATATACCTGGATGACATCATAGTCATGGGACGCAACTTCGACGAACACATCAAGAATTTAAAGGATGTTCTTCAGCAGCTTTCGTCTTCAGGCCTCAAGCTGAACCCAAAGAAGTGCAGTCTCTTCCAACGAGAGGTGAAGTTCCTGGGGCATCACGTGACGCCGGAGGGCATATCGACGGATAAGGAGAAAATTCAAGCCGTCAGAGATTGGCCGCAGCCCCGAAATCTCCATGAGCTGCGAAGCTTTCTGGGTCTCTGCACCTACTACCGTCGATTTGTCCCAAATTTTGCCAACATCGCCGCCTGTCTACACCGCTTAACGCAAAAAGGCCAGAGGTTCCAGTGGGGCAACGACCAAGAAGAGGCGTTCAGTAAACTCAAAGACATGCTATGTAGAGCCCCCATTTTGGCATACCCTATACCTGGCGGAAAGTTTGCTCTGGACACAGACGCAAGTGCGTGCGGCATCGGTGGCGTCCTTTCCCAGGAAATCGACGGACAGGAAAAAGTCATCGGGTACTACAGCCGGACATTGTCGAAGCCTGAGAGGAATTACTGTGTGACGAGGAGAGAGCTGCTTGCTGTCCTTGAGAGCGTTAAACACTTCCACAAATACCTATATGGTCAACATTTCCTGCTGAGGACCGACCACGCTGCTCTCCAATGGTTGATGCGGTTTAAGAATCCGGAAGGTCAACTAGCCCGTTGGATCGAGAGGCTCCAGAGTTATGATTTCAGAATCGAGCACAGAAAAGGCGGAAAACACGGTAATGCTGATGCCCTGTCTCGTCGGCCATGCAAGGTAGAATGCAGGCATTGCTCAAAGGCTGAGAATAAGGAGAATATCGTTGATGTCCGACTATTGCAGTTTGAGACGGGTGAAGATTGGTCGACGGAACAACGAAGAGATCCCATTCTGGGCAAAGTAATTTCGGCCATTGAAACGGGCAAGCGACCTAGTCGTAAAGAAATTACCTCCGAAAGCCCTCTTTTAAAATCCTATTGGGCCCAGTGGGACAGTCTACTTATAAAAGATGGCTGCCTATATCGCAAATGGGAAAGTGAGGACGGTAAATCTCACCGGAACTTGATCGTCGTCCCAGACTCCAAAATAAGAGATGTCTTGTCGGAGTTTCACGATGGGCCAAGTGGAGGACATCTTGGCATAGCAAAGACCGCTGAAAAGGTAAAGCAGAGATTCTACTGGGTCGGCTGTCAAAAATCCATTGCCGACTGGATCGCCAATTGTGAAAGGTGCATAAAAGCTAAAGGTCCAACACGGAAGAGTCGAGGCTACATGCAGCAGTATAATTCAGGAGCCCCTTTTGAAAGAATCGCAATGGATGTAGCTGGACCGTTCCCCACAAGCGACTCTGGGAACCGGTATGTCTTAGTGGTCATGGATTACTTCAGTAAATGGCCGGAGGTTTATGCTATCCCAAATCAAGAAGCCAGGACAATTGTGGATGTGTTCAGCAAAAATTGGATTTGTCGCTATGGTGTTCCATCTGAGGTTCATTCCGATCAAGGTAGGAATTTTGAATCAGCGATCTTCAAGGAAATGTGTGACTCCTACGGAATTAAGAAAACCAGAACGACGCCCCTACATCCACAATCAGATGGCATGGTGGAAAGATTCAATCGCACCCTTGAAGAACATCTACGGAAAGTGGTGGACAGTGGCCAACGAGACTGGGATGAGCATATTCCAAAGTTTTTATTGGCTTATAGATCGGCCATTCATGATTCCACATCCCGGACCCCAGCCAAAGTTCTGTTCGGAAATGAATTAAAGCTACCTGGCGATTTGATATTCGGCGCTACCCCAAACGACGATGTGAACCAAGATGAAGACAGCCAAAACTCTTTTAGTAAAGTCCACGATGCAGTCCGACATCGAATAAAAATGGTTAGCAACCGCATGAAGGCAAGGTACGATCGAGCGGCAAATACCGATGGGTTTCAAGAAGGGCAACTGGTACTATTGTTCAACCCACAACGAAAGAAAGGACTATGCCCCAAATTGCAAACGCACTGGGAAGGACCCTACAAGATTGTCACGAAAATAAATGACGTCGTTTATCGCATCCAGAGGAGCGACAGTCCCAGGTCGAAGATGAAAGTTGTACATTTGGAGCGGCTGACCCCCTACGGAACGGGAACTGTGCCTATTCGGGACGAACAGGCTTAAGCGGGGGGCAATGTTACGAATATAACTTTAGGTTTAAGTTAATTTAGATGAATTCCGTTAATTTAAGAATTTGAATTGTAACGTAAATTTCTACTACGCAGTTTATTTGAATAACTTCACAACAACAACCACTGTATAGATTTTTCTACATCCTTCCATTTCCTCTTTCATTTTCTATTTTGTTATTGTCGCACAATTCTTGTTAAACGTCATTCCTCTTTCTTTGTTATTCCCTCGCCTGTATATGTGTTGTTGTTATTCCTCTTTCTTTGTTATTCCCTCGCCTGTATATGTGTTGTTGTTATTCCTCTTTCTTTGTTATTCCCTCGCCTGTATATGTGTTGTTGTTATTGTAAGTTTGTTTACTCAAGTTTGTTGTTGTTATTGTTCACTCAGTAAGTTTGTTGTTGTTGTTGTTACTCAATGTGTTTGTTGCATTGGTAGATTGTTCGTGATCTAGGTGTTACCAGATCGTCTAGAAACTTCTGTAGCGACAGGCAGGGCTCATATAAATAGAGGGAATGGAAAGGCAGTGAGTCAGTTGTGAATCAGATCGCGAATTGAAACCGTCAAGTAACGTAAAGCTGTAAAGTAACGTGCAAAGTAAAGTGTGTCAATAAACTCATTGTAATAATCGTAATCAGAAAGAACCCGCGTTTTATTTGGTACGAATTGTATCGGGAAATAAAACAACGTCTACACGGGATTAACTAAAATCCAAGAACGTAACAATATATATATCATGAATTCCACAAAAAGCCCAGCCGCATAGGTGAAAAATCAATTCGTTAAGAGAGATATGAAATTATATAGGAAATATTCTTTGCAACCCGGACAATATATTTTTAGTTGAATTTTGAAAAATAACGGTAGGTTTTCTTTTTGTTGTCCCATTTTCAGGGTAACTTGGGCATATATTTATTAGTTGGGCATATAGTTATTAGTTTCGTAGTGTCATTTGTCGTAAGTGTGAACGCTGTTAGCTAAAACAATATCAATAATAAATATAAAATTTAAATAAAGTAGTATATTACTAAGAATTACATATACAGTGGTGGCCACGTAATTAAAACATTTATTGTGGTAAACATTTTTTGATCAGCTCTCAATTCGTTTGAAGTATTTTTGAAAATTTTTTCATTCAGAACACTTCGATATACTGCACTTTAGATACATCGACTTTGAAGTGGCCACATAATTAAAACATTGTGTAATTTTTTGCTTTACTGCATTTTTTGAAAATATTTTTAAAAAAGCTCTTTAATTTATTTAAATTATGTATACTAAGCACCGATAAAATCATTTTGTTGAATATATTTTCTATTCTGCTGCTAGTGGATGAAAGGAAAGACACTTGTGCTCTGGCTGGTGGCTTTATTGAGAGTGAACAATTTTCAAATTACACACTAGACAAGAAATCTTACTACTACGAATATTTACATTGTTCTGTGTAGGTTACACTAGGCGAACTAATCGCAATTACTCTACGCATGTATGTTGTGTGTTGGAAGTCCGTAACGTGGACATTCAATATTTACAACACTCCTCCTCAACACACATACATACATGCCCAATATCAAACTCTCAAAACATTTCTTTATTTCAATTCAAGATTTGTAAACACATTACAAATAATACACAAAGTATTTTTCTTAAATATGATCAGCTCCTCCTGCATCTTGTCCCCCTCCACGGGTTCGACAATGGTTGACCTAACTGTGCACTCAGCACTGCCATCGAAACTCATTTGACACCGTCCGATGTGGGCTCTCCCCATCATTTTGACCGTAACGGTATTGGCACATCGGGTTGTTTTGTTCTCTGCAGAAACACATTCTGATTACAAATACAACTCCCCTCTTGCGGTCAGCAAACTCCAATTGCTCGTCGTTAATCTGCGCACATTTTTCTTTACGACATCTTTACCGCTTCATTGTCAACCGTCATTACATTGACTTGCAGGTACACAATCAACACGATATTTGAGCCTACCCCTTCCATTCCGCCAGAGACTTCTCGTAAACAATTTACGCATCGCAAATTCGTCCAGCCTTATTCTGGATATTCGCTGGGAGATATCTCGCACATACAAAAATTTTCGCTTTCACATTCTCGCCTTATTCTGAATGAATAGGGAGACGCAAAAAATGCGAGATGCGGATTCGAGTTTTCGAAAATGGTGGTTGAAAAAAAGATTCGTGTTGCCATATTATAATTTAAGTTGTAATGTGTGTTGCCATATTGTAATTTAAGTTGTAATGTGTGTTGCCCCATTGTAATTTATTTTAATATTTTTTATTAAAAATTGTTACTTGTTATTGTGGTTTAAACTTTATAACAATATAAATGTGAAATATCATGAATCCGCTTTATAAATGCCTTGTAATTAATAGAAAATTAATTAAAGTTTGAAAATATGGCAACCTACAATATGGCATGTGAAACAGCTGTTCATTGTTTTGATGCATTTTGGTACAACAACTACAACAGATTACAAATAAAAGAACATTTTTTTATGATGGGAAAAACACAGGCACATAATTGTGTGCCTTTTTATTTAATGTCGATATTTTATCTCTCCAAATTCTTAAAGTGGCCTGTTATGCTCCTACTCCTTTATTTCTTCCTTCAAATAATGCAAACGATAATTTTGAAAAAAAATATTTGTTTTTTGTTTCATAATTTTTATTTAAGTTTTTCACTGTTAAGCGGCTCATAAGGCAAATTTTGTTTTTCTATAATTTTTTTCTTGAGATACAGATCCTCTCCCAAAATGTCTGTTTTCGCCTCCAAAATGCATCAAACGCGACTTAAATATTCATTATTACCTTTATACATTCCTTGGCAATATTTGGTTCAGCATGCATCATTATCAATAGGATTTCCAAAGGCATTTTATTTGCTGTTTTCCAGATAAATATTTGCTTACTATCATTTATAATATTCTAAATCGTCATAGAATAAGTATTGTGTTAATATTTTTCATAAAAATATTTATTACTTATGTTTTTGTAGTCAACTCACTTTGAATTTATTAGCGAAAAAATTCGCACAAAATTTCATCTCATTCTCCTACTCACTGTAATCCAGAATACCTAATTTTTCCCCAAAGCGGATTTTTTCGCTTTCGAACTTCATTCAGAATAAGGCGAAAGCGAGAATGCGAAAAAATTCACACAAAAATGTTGTTCAGAATAAGACGAAGGGGAAGAGCGAGTAAATTCACGTGGAATTGACATCCAGAATAAGGCTGGTCGTCACACCGTTAGGCAAACACACAATGCTCTTGTTTGAATTGTTGTTGTCAATCACTTCACTAACGGTGTACGCATGCTCATGGGGATTTCGCTGCTCGACCTTTTTCGCTGTCTGGGCCTCTGCTGCCACTACTTGTGCGCGAACTATTTTTATCACTACCTGCGTTGTTGTTGCTGAATTCTTCTTGTGCGCCTCGGCAATCGCACCCTGCTTTTGTTGTTGCCATTCACTCTTTGCTCGAGTTTTCCAATCTGCCTCTTCAATAGAAATCTCCTACCAAACACATTGGTGGACCAGCACTGATTTCCTTCGCAGATTTTACCAGCCATAATTGTCCTCTGACAACTCCAATGCAACACATGCATGATTCCAGATGCGTACGTTGTCGACACACGACATAACGTACCCGACACTCGGTTATACAAACTGGAATGACTCTCAATGCCCTTTTTGTTTTGCACACTTCGATCACACAGATCGGTCACTGTCCACTTTCTTCCTTTCTTTCCTTGTGTAGTCCAAGCTCCATCGTTACTGACACACTGTAACGAGCTGCCTTGGTTGCCGACACACAGCTAACCATTGGACTCACACAATCCACTAGGCTTACTGGATGCACTCTATTTCCGGGGTTGGTATTCGACACACGAATAACCATTTGACGTAAACTTCGTCAAATTACTGCCGGACACTTATACACTTAGTATTTCTATCTCCATCAGAGTGATCCTGGGTACACTATTTATTCTTCCCTCACAGCGATTCTGGGTCTTAGCTATGACTGCTACGCTTGGGGTGACTGGGCCCATAACCTGTTGAATATATTTTCTATTCTGCTGCTAGTGGATGAAAGGAAAGACACTTGTGCTCTGGCTGGTGGCTTTATTGAGAGTGAACAATTTTCAAATTACACACTAGACAAGAAATCTTACTACTACGAATATTTACATTGTTCTGTGTAGGTTACACTAGGCGAACTAATCGCATTTACTCTACGCATGTATGTTGTGTGTTGGAAGTCCGTAACGTGGACATTCAATATTTACAACACATTTACAGATAAACATTTTTGAAAAAAATCTGTAAAAATCTGTAAAATTGTAAATAAATTGAAATTAAATTAAATTAAAATCTATCAAAATTGCCAAAAATTTTTACAGTACACCTAACATTCAGAAAATCACCTTTATTATAGAAAATAAAGGTCCGACTGCACCAGAAATTGCTAGAATTAGCAGAAAACAAAAAAAAAAATAATTCTCAAAATAAATAAATATTTGAAATAAAAACTCAAAAAATGGGAATTAACCTAAAGGAACGATTCAACTTCGATAGCCTTTATTGACGAAACTGATCCAATTTTTAAAGGGAAATTTTTGTAACGCGTGCGTACGCATAATTTTTCTTAATAATATTCATAAAAAAAATTAGCAGGTATTGTAAAAAGCATACAACTATTTAATAAAAATTGCAAAAGAAATTTCGGAAACAAATTTTTCTTAACTAAACAAACGATTATATTTCGCACGCAGTAACAGTGCGTGACATGGAATTCTGATATATATATATATATATATAAGGGAGACTGGGGCACCTTCGGCACTTTTTGTTTAGAGCTATATATCTCAGTACTTATTCAACAAATATAAAAACATTATGGCTGATTATTGTCTTCTGTACCAAAAACATATAATAAATTAGTATTAGATAAACATTTTTGCAGTTTTGTAAAAAAAGTCAAATTCGCCGAATGTGCCCCTGCCCGGGGTAGATTCGCTATTTGATGGGACACATTCGGCACCACAGTCATAGCCTGGTAATTAGCACCGCTATCAGTCTGGTTAAAATTCAGATCAGACAAAGGTACTATTTTGTTTAATTATGCGAGTCAAAGTTTGACTTTGAAGGTTATATTTTCTAGCGGCGGACGTTGATTTTTAAGGTCACACACACTATATGAAATAGCTTTATTCTATCGCATTTTCGTCAATACGTTTCGTCTTATATATTGTTAGCTAAAATGCAAAAAGGCGTAACTAACAAAAGCATAATTGTGTAGGGGAAGCAAAAAACTGTTTTGAATGAAAACTACAAACATGTCATGTGGAATGAAAAAGTATGCCCGGCAGAGTGATATTGCATATGACGAATAATAGACTATAATTTTTTTAACAAATTTAGTTATATAGTTTAATGGCAGTCATAACAATTAAGTAAAAATTTGAATTTTTTGTTAGTTACGCCTTTTTGCATTTATCAAATAAACCCACTTGTAGTTACGTCTTTTTGTTTTTTGTTTATAGAAGCTCCTTTTTTGACCGCAGACGTTTAAAACTTTGTCAACACATGTAGTTTATTGACATTCACAATATTCATTCAAAAAGTCAATTTTCAATTATTTGTTAGTTACGGCTTTTTGCATTTTAGCTGACGATATGTAATTTCGGACCATATTAAAGGATTCTTTTTAAAGACAAACTCAAAAACATTTTAAGTAAATACTATTGCACTATCTGCATATGGCCGAATGTGCATCACTTCAAAATGCCGAATGTACCCCGAAGGTACTTATTATAGTTTTTTTTTCAATTATTTCTATCAATTTTCTAAAAATCTAATCTTATTAATTATTTTTATAATAATATACAATGTAATTAACGACTTTAAAATTTAAACCTCAAAATTTGAAAAGTTTTATACACGAAATACTTACGAAATGAAATGGAAATATTACAAAAAACATCTGTAAAAATACAAAAAATGGATTTAAACCTAAAAACACATATGCTTAGTGTTTTTTTTAGATCCTCCGCTTTAACAAGGCAATACAATATTAATGGTACTTTTTTATCAGCTGTAGATTCATTTGTTGATCATGGTATTTTAATGGAGCAAAATTACATTTTAATAATCATGTAAGTTCTATGGTAAACAAACGATGGGCTAAATAATTCTCTAACACATATATTATAAAACAACTTTTCACATCTCTTGTGCGACACATCATTGGTATATTAGAATATGGCGCTGCTATATGAGATCCCCAATATGCAATATAGTCCCATAAAATTGAATATGTGTAGAAACAATTTCTACAATGGAATAGCGATTTTGTGTTGCCTTCTTATACTAGCAGGTTAAAATTAATTCGATTACTCAAATTAAAAAGTATACATATTGTGTTGAACACTATGATGGTAATATTGTAATATAACCTCAGACTTCCTAATATCATCTATTAGAATAAATATTTATTTTCGATCTAGTAGATATGATCAACTATTATACGTAGATTTTCATTGCACAAATTATTCTATGGGAGACCCACTTAGTAACATGTGTATTGATTTTAATTCTGTGTATTCTAATGTAGGTTTGTGCATGAATGTATAACTTACAAAACATAATATAATTATATTTTTAAATGAATAATGCAACTTAATAACTTAATGGCTATTGAAGAAGAATCTGGAGGTGGTTTAAAAACTCCCTTCCCACATTCCATGGTGTGTACCCGATCTCGTTCGGCAGTTGTGGGAACGTTCGAAAAAGGACTTTAATTTTCAAAGATATTGTTACGAAGTGTAAATATAAAGTATTTTCTTTTTTGTAAAATATGGAATTGGTAGAAATGTAGCGACATCGATAATGTGCCAAATATTTCAGTAACATAATTACATTACATTTTTTGCGGATATATAATTCACAGTCATCGTGATTTGCTCATAAATCTCCCTCATCGGAACTGATAATTATTAGCAGGAAGAATATATTTTAATAAATTCAACTATTGAACAAAATTAAACATTCCGACAGTTTTTGAGTTCTTCGATTATTTAGTTAAACTGGGATCTATTTTTGTCTGCAGCCTACTTAAGATAAGATATTTTTCTTGTTGAATATTTATACACTAGAATGTGATAGGAGTTTTCTATTTCCACATGTTGTATGTTTGGGTGAGATTACGGCAAGTAATCTACACTACAGTCTGGAAAGCGTTTCCAGGACGGGTTTTTACGGTCCGAAACGACCGGAATCTTACTTAGCCAACATCTGTCACCTCAGGCCATTATGTAAAAGCAAAAGGGCTGCTACAATTAGTGTGCAAATGCACAACGAATAGAAAAGTACTTTCATATAGAACCCTACCGAGCTATCAACACTCATATTCTCATTTTGGTCGCACAAATGTAGTAAAATATGTATTTATTGATTGATCTATTGATTAGTATTATATTATTTTATGATTGGCATAAAAGCCAACTGAATCCTACATGCACATATGAACACATATCAAAGCATTAATTTACATTCCAAATATGTTTTGTACTTTCAGAGGAAGAGGAAGCTAAAAGGCAGGCCCAGAGGGAAAAGGAGGATGAAAAGGACGAGCTGGAAAGCGTAACCGGAGGAAAATCATCTGTCAAGTTAAAAGCATCCGAAATTTATTCGGATGATTCAGGTAGCAGTGACTGGGAAGATGAGGATAAACCATCCGATAAACGTTCCCGAACAAATAGTAGTAAAGACTCTAGCGAAAGTGAAGAGGACGAACATGACGATAAACACACAAAATATATAACCACTAGGGAAGAACTGAATAAAATTAGATTGTCGAGATTTAAGATGGAGCGATTCATAAATTTGCCAATATTTGAGCGAACTGTAATGAATTGCTTTGTTCGTATCAGCATTGGAAATAATGGTCAAAAAGCCGTGTACAGAGTTGCAGAAATTGTTGGTGTAGTGGAAACAGCTAAAATTTATAATTTGGGCAAAACTCGGACCAATAAAGGTCTTCGATTAAAGCATGGAGCTCAGGAAAGAGTATTTCGTCTTGAATTTATTTCGAACCAAGAGTTTACAGAAAGTGAATTTACAAAATGGCGTGACATTTGTTCACAGCAGAATGTTCAGATGCCTTTAATAAGTTTAATTGAGCAAAAATTGAATGATATAAAGATAGCATTAAATTATGAGTTCAAAGATGAAGATGTTGATAAAATTATTGAGGAGAAAAATAGGTTTAGAAACAGACCAACAAATTATGCCATGAAAAAAACTTGTTTAATGAAAGAACGTGATGCAGCACTTCTTCGAGGCGATTATGAACTATCACAAGAATTAAGTCAACAAATAGAAGAATTAGAAAGTCGAGCTTCGGAATTGGATAAAAGAAGGTCCAGCAGTATCAGTCTAATTTCCTACATTAATGATCGCAATAGAAAGCGAAACGTAGAAGATGCTGAGAAGGCAATTTTGGAAGAAGCTCGAGCAAATAAAGGCTTAAGAATATCTGATCCATTTACCAGAAGAATAACACAGCCAAGAATGGGCTTTAAGCAAACAAGTGAAAAAGAAGTAATCGATATTGCACCGGATAAAACATCAAGTGGATTGTCAAAGCAAGCATTTGTCGCAACGGAAAGTGTCATTACATCAAATGACAAAAAAAGTTATAATCTGTACTCTCTACATGATTTTGATATTGATTTAGACGTCACAGTTCCAGGTAAATATTAATATATAAAGACTTAAAACTATTTTTTCCTCCGTTACTATAATTGATATCTGTCAAATTTAATATGTTTTTCTCAAATGCGTCAAATTCTGCTGATTGTTTATCTAATTCATAAGGTTAACCGGCAGGCGAATTCATGCCTTAATCTTCTCTTTGTTGTCAACTTTTTAATCGCGTAATATCAACCAGAACAGGATAAAAACTCAAAATATCTTTCGAAAAACGTGATGATAGTAATGTGCACATATATTTTGATTCGAATACTCGCCTCCTTGTTTTTAACCTTATGAATAAGCCTTGATCTATATATGTTTTTATTGAACGCCCGTATATATATATATATATCGCAATATAAGAATTAATGCTTAAGAAATTTCGGGTATTTGCAGATTATACTTGCTTCGTTTGAAAATTGTTATTCAAGTTTTATAAACATATTGTTACGTTCTTGGATTTTACTTAATCCCGTGTAGACGTTGTTTTATTTCCCAGTACAGTTCGTACTAAATAAAACGCGGGTTCTTTCTGATTACAAATACTACAATGATTTTATTGACACAACTTTACTTTGCACTTTACTTTACAGCTTTACGTTACTTGACGGTTTCAATTCGCGATCTGATTCACAACTGACTAACTGCCTTCCCATTTCCCCTATTTATATGAGCCTTGCCTGTCGCTACAGAAGTTTCTAGACGATCTGGTAACACCTAGATTACGAACAATCTACCAATGCAACAAACACATACAAACTTACATTGAGTGAACAATAACAACAACACATATACAGGCGAGGGAGTAACAAAGAAAGAGGAATTACAATGAGTGAACAATAACAACAACACATATACAGGCGAGGGAGTAACAAAGAAAGAGGAATTAAGCGATCATCAATGATGACGTTTAACAAGAATTGTACGTCAATAACAAAATAGAAAATGAAAGAGGAAATGGAAGGATGTAGAAAAATCTATGCAGTAGTTGTTGTTGTGAAGTTATTCGAATAAACTGCGTAGTAGAAATTTACGTTACAATTCAAATTCTTAAATTAACGGAATTCATCTAAATTAACTTAAATCTAAAGTTATATTCGTAACAATATACAGTGTGTGGTGACCTAATTAGCACACACCTGAAGGAAAACGTATTTTCGTTTCGAACATTTTTAAATTTACTCAAAACGCTTATGTATACTTTACTAGATCAATTAAGTGTGAAAATAGAAAATATACAGGGCAAATTAGTAATATATGAAACAAGTGAAATTTGAAGAGGACTCGTAAAACAACTACATAAGTTAGAATTTTACTTAAAGGACACCTTTGACTTAGAAAGTCTTCGAGGGAGACAACCAGTATATATTTTCAGTAAGTGAGGAAATCTCAATTTGTAACTAAATATATATGTAATATCAAATCGAAAACTATCGGTTGAAAGAAAATAATCATGGATAGGGAGGTATAATGCCATGTTCTGACGAGCATTCGAACAACGTAGTTCGCTCTCAGAATTACCTACATGAATTAACCCGTTCATACAACACTATTCTTAATTCATGTTATCAGAGTTTGTTTTTTCAAATTTGTTTCTTCTTTTGCACCGAAATTTCAACTTATTTGTGTACATTACCTATGAATTTAAATAGAAAAAATTAGTCTCTTTCTTCCGAATATAGAACCCATAGCTATTCACTTTTTCTGAAAATGTTGTTGTTTTTAATACATTATTATATTATTAAAATTCATATGCCACATATCAAAATACCTGAGTACATTTTTTTGTTTATCCCACATTTGTTTCTTTTTTGTACCCTAATTAGAAACAAAGAAACATATAAAAACTGAATAATTTTTTACTTTTCATTCATCATTTTCAAATTTATTTTATTTATTTATGTATTTATTATAGTATTAACATTGTAGTAAATACAATGCTAATAATAAAAGTATCTAGCATTGGCTACAATGGCCATCCGCCAGGACTTCAGGCGCTATCGTGATGGCATCCAAGACGTCATTCTATCGGACGTCAACAGATTGTCGATAGCGAACGCGAAGAAATCCGTGCATCAACTGGCGGTCTCCGATGCCATAAATGGCAACAGATGCAATAAAGTCCTACAACAACATCCTCCTGCAATTTCGGAGAGTGAGAGGCTTCTTCCTAGGCAAACCCGTTCAATTCTGGCACAACTAAGGTCCGGATACAGCAATGTACTCAATTCGTATCGAGAGCGCATTGTCCCCGGAACCCTAAACAGGTGTCCTTCCTGCCAGCAAAGCCCTCACGACACACACCATTTATTCAATTGTCCGTCCGAGCTTACGAGTCTATTGCCCATATACTTATGGCTAAAGCCAATATTCCTAATTAATTAATTAATATATTTTCCTTTTCCTTCTTCCGTTTTTCTTCAATCAAAATTTTTCAGGAAAGAACTTTCGTCAACAGCCAACCTTTTACAACAACAACAAAGGCCATCAGCTAAATCGGTTGACAATTCTTAATAATTTTATTAAATAGTAATTTTAAGATGACGTATGTAGTTAAATATCTTATTAATATTGGCAGTAGTAGGTGATATTAAAATATTCGTTCCATCGTTGTTGAGGTAGTTGTGGCGGGCTCTGTCGAAAGCGTAGGCGTACTTTGCTGCTTTATCGGCGTTTTCGTTTCCTTCAATTCCAACGTGACCAGGTACCCAGAAAAGTTTTATTTAGTTGTTCTCTGTTAGCAAATGCCGAATTTTGTTAATTGGTGCCCAACTGTTGTTTGATGTGCATAACACCGATTTTAGAACCGATAAACTGTCGGAAATAATTATTGTTTCTTGTTGTGAATGGATTGCAATATTGATAGCTTCTATAATGTCAGCAGCTTCGGCCGTGAAGATAGATGAAAAATCAGCAAGGGTTTTAATGGATAGAGTATCGCCATTGGAATCAACAACTGCGTATGCGGAGACTGAGTTTGTTTTTGAGGCATCAGTGTATAAGAACTGCCAAGACGAGTACTGCGAGGAAAAAAATCGAAAATGGTGTGCATATATTTCGATTGAAGTTCCTCTTTTTCCTAGAATGGTGAGAGATGTATCGCACGATTTGTCCGAAAAAAACCATGAAGGGCATTTAGGTTTAAAGCATGTAACCTTATCCTTAAAGTTTACTATGTTGTTCCTAATAAAATAGTAAACAACTGATATTTTTTTAGGTTTTCGTTTTGGTTTTAAAATTTTCGATACATCAGTGTTAATAACGGAAGACTTGGATGACAGTCTATTAATAATTTATTGGACTTTAAATACTTATTTACATGATATTCTGCATATCGTTGCAAATTAAAAACATTCATTATTTTTAATTTTTATTTTATATTTGTTGTGAGTTTTAATAAAGTGCCCTACTATCGGTCAATTAGACTTTGGAATTTTGTAGGGCGTATATTTGGTGAATTTTACTGATTTATTCGAATTCTATTGCTATTGTTTAATTATAAACCGCTACAATCGGTAGATTTGTTTGCTTAATTGTATACTACAATTGGTAGTTAATTTTCATGTTAGATTTTGGTACACATTTTTGTACAGGTTCGCCGTTATTTGGTATTTAAATATCTCATATTTGATGTGTTGCCTTTTGAAGCAGTTCTTACTACATTTTATTGAAAGTAATATAAATATCGTGTGATTCGCAGATTATTTTCAAAATATTTGACATTTTGCAAGACCTTATCCTGTTCGTATTATTTTATTTGAATTTAACATTTCTTGTGTGTTCCACGGATTTGTCTTGAACTTATAATTGTTTCATATTTTTGGTTAATTCGATAAAATGCTTTCACTCCAATGCATTTATATACTCTATTGTGAGATTCACAGCACACTTCGGCGCCTTGAAGGATATATGATCTTGAGGTTAGGAGTGATGAAATCAAAAAATTGTGGAAATCGGTTGAGGAAACTTTTAATAATTGACTCTCACACATAGAAAATGCTGAAGATCTCGATACACTACATAGAAAGTATGAGGTTTCGTCCAAAGAATTTATGCGTTGTTCATCGATTATAAATAGAATGTTATCTACGTTAACCCCTTGACGTATTTTCACGAGTCGGACTCGCGGTATAATTTTTGTGCCAAATATAATTAACACGAGTCTGACTCATGGTTATTAAATTGGGCATTTAAATTTTTAATTTTTATTATTTTTCGATTCTAATAGTAATAACATCTAACAACATCTAAAATAAATAGTTTTATTACACGCATTCACATTTCGTTTCGTTTTGCATTCGTTTGCAAGCATCATAACCGGCTTGTTTTGTGCAAATTGCGAACGGTTGGAAACGAATTCCGTTGCGCTAACTGATACGTCAAGGGGGGGTTAAGGAGTTTCAATATTCCTCCGACTCCTCCTTGTAATATTAATATTTTCAATGAAAATATTCTTGATTGCCCACTTTCAGAGATTTTTTTAGTGCGGTTTATAATAATAACTTCCGTGAGTAAAACTAGTGGTGAGGCTTGAGAAATCGTCTCGAAATTTCATCTAACTCATCAGAATTTTGAACCTGCGTGGAATGCCTTGAATTCCACTTATAATAATCCATGTTTGATTGTACATAGTCATTTATTTGTATTCGCCCTTCCTGTGCTGGATCAGGAAAGTAAATATTTAAAAATAATCACTTCTTATGTGTACATGTATACACCTTGCGGATTATAAAAGTACCCTTCAAATAATTTGGGGGATCTATAAATAATATATATATATATATATATATTAGGACGGGCCAATTTGTATGGAGCTGAAAATTCGAATAAATCCAGCCCCTAGGATGATTCTATGGACAATTCTAAGCAACTTTGGTGAAGAAACCATAGGTCAACTTTCTAAGCAACTTTGGTGAAGAAACCATAGATCTATCTCGATTTTCGAGTCTCCCACTTTTCACAAAATGATTTTTTCCCTGTACCGAAAAACTTGTAATTTTTCTCAGAAAATAGACGAAAAATAGTTAAAATATGCATGAAACAACACCCTCTGGCGTTGGTCATAGGTAAAGATCAGAAATGAATATCTCGACCACAAAAATACATAAGTACATGAATAAAAAATCTAATTTTGAATCAAAATTATGTTATAAGGAAAAATCGAATTGTGTGAACAAGAAAAAAATGTGAAATCTCTTTTTTTATACTTTCTGCCGAAGCAATACTTCGACTGTAGTTTACCTTTTTCCGATTTAGCAGTATTACGTTATGTAATAAACTTGTTTTAATAATAACATATTTCTCTTTTAGCGAATGCAGTAAGCAATCTTCCGAAACCTGTTCCCAAAATAACCGAGGCAACAACAAAACGGTCTTTGAACCTTGAAGACTACAAGAAGAAAAGAGGACTTATCTGATTACACATATGTCTACATTTGATATTAGTATTTCGCCAATAAACATAAATACTGAACGAATAATTTAAAAATGGTTATACGTGCTCTATTCATTTATATGATAACAAATATAAAAGGTGAAGTATAATCCGCATAGTCCAGAGAAAATTTTGACACACTTCAAAATTAAATTGTTTAATGAAATTATTGCAAATAAAATAAATCCACAAACGCAAAGTTAGTTTTATTGTCTCATTCTTTTTAAGGTATGTGCCCTGACGGTTTAAGGTATGTGCACTTTCAGGAATTGTTCTACAGCACAATCCCCAGCGAGTCTCTGTCCACGACGTACGGAACTCCACCGCAGTCCCCTCAACAGCAGCCCAATATACAACATTTAACCCACACGTTGCTGTTCCTACTCCTAACAGTGACGAGATAGTGGATTTCATGAATCTGAAGGTCTTCCGCTGTGATTCATTCGCCCGCAAAGGACACTGCTATTCGACAAACAGTTCTATCTATCTTTGTGTCAACAAACATTATTAATTTTATTACTTTCACATATTGTTGGGTTATTTCTTGGGATTGGGATATTGTGTTAGGTTTATTGGGTGTGCATGATAGGATATTTGTGGTTGAATGTGTTTGATTGGATGTGTATAATATGGTGTATGATTATATTTACAATATTATTATATATTAAGGTTATTAATCAGTTGACAATTGCAGAAATTGCGCCACTTCCACAGGTTTGCCCAAAGGTCCACAGGGCGTAAGTCTGTGGAGTTATTTGGACAGGCGAATATGTGTGCCGTATTGTGCGGAGACTGTCGACAGTTTGGACATTGATTTAGAATGTCAGGGGCTATCCGAGCCCGATAGCAATTTAAAATATTGCTCTATCCAGAACGCAGTTGTGCCAAAATGGTTCTGGTGAGTCTGGGAAGATGTCTCTCGCTATCAGAGATTGCTGGTGGATGACAATTAAGGACGGTGTTGGGGCTGTATCCGTTGACGGCTTCTTGGACCGCTCTGGTATGCAGCTGCTTCAGCAGCTGCTCTCCGCTATTGATAATCTGTTGGCGTCAGTTGGTAATACGTCTTGGATGTCCGGGCGGAAGAGCCTAAGCAGTAGTTAGTTTATTAGTTTTTAATATTTCGGAAATTATTATTTGCAATTTATTTATTTAAACGTTTTTTTCTATGTTAGCTGATATTGTCAGTGATAATTCTTTTTTGTCAACCCAGTTATACAACTTTAAAAATAATCTTAATATTGGTCACATTAATGTGAGAAGTTTTAAATCGCAAAATAACACCTTTAAGATTTATGATTTATTGTTTATCTCCCATTCTATTAAACACAAGGTTATGTGTAGAGATACTTCGTATGGTGTTGCGGAATATCTGTTTTGCGAGTTAACTTTTAATAATTGTACGTTTTTAGTTGGTGTTGTCTATCTCCCACATGGTGATATATATGTTATGGAGAATGAAGTTTCTGATATTGTTGTTAGATATGATGCTGATATTGTTGATAGATGTTGTTAGGAGATTTTAACAATTTTTTTTTGATGTATCTAAAAATTTTATTGTTAGAATGAGTGTAATAGGATGAATCTTGATGTAGTTCATAATTGTATTCCTACGCACTATGATTTTGCTCATGGTTCTACATCATTGTTAGACTACATTCTCAGTTCTTGTTCAAATGTGTTAAAATTGAGCTTTTATTTTTATGTTGTTATCATGGGAGATTTTAACAATTTTTTTTTATGTATCTAAAAATTTTATTGTTAGAATGAGTGTAATAGGATGAATCTTGATGTAGTTCAAAATTGTATTCCTACGCACTATGATGTTGCTCATGGTTCTACATCATTGTTAGACTACATTCTCAGTTCTTGTTCAAATGTGTTAAAATTGAGCTTTTATTTTTATGTCTCTTGGCGTTTACGTTCCTCGTGAAAAGTGTATTATGAATATATTGACACTGCTGCTTTAGAAGATATCATTTCGCAGTGCAATTTTAATGAGATTTTCAGTACGGCTGATGTTGATGTTCAGTTGAGCTTGCTGAATACACATCTTCATTTCATTCCAGTTAGAAGAAATATTGTCAGATTAAAAAGCGATGACTGGTACAAATAAAGTGAGATTCGGTATAGTTTATCAGTAAGAGATCTTTCATATAGCGTATATTTTAGTGAAAGAAGTAAAGAAAGTTGGAAAATATGTAAAATATTATGTAATAAAGCAAAAAATGTTGTGAGGAAATTTAAGAGACTGGCCCATTAAGACCTTTTTTCAGTAAAACTTCGAAACAAATTTTGTCAGTGTTAAAAGCGAATGGAGTTTCTTATGATACTAAGGATGTAGTAGATAGTGATGATGTTGAGAGTTTTAATTGTAATTTCATGCGTAATCAATCCCGTGATAATATGCGCATGCCACATGTACCTGATGGTGTTATGGGTTTAGATTCCGGTCTGTTTGTGGTGAGGAGGTTATGGAAGCTTTCCAGTTAAATAAGTCAAATGCCGTTGGTTGTGACGGATTTCAATTGAAATTTTTAAGACTAGTGTTTCCTTATATTTGTGATTATGTTGTCCTTACTTTTAATACCATAGTCACTACGTCTGTATTCCCTGCAGAATGGAAGATAGCAATAGTTGTACCGATTTCAAAGAGTAATGGTTCTAATGATCTGAGACCAATTTCTATAATGCCTATTCTGTCTAAGTTGGTGGAACATTTAATGAAGAGGCAAATGATGGATGAGTCCTCTCTTTTACATGAAAGCCAGTATGGATTCCGGTGTCATCGTAGCACAACATCGCTGCTTATTGGTCTGACCGACAACGTAAGGCAGAAAGTCAGTGATGGGGGCTGTTGCGTACTCTTGTCGATTGATCTTGAGAAGGCATTCGATAGGATTAATCACGCAAAATTAATTCAAACGCTTTTTCAGTTTTTTTCATTTTCATCTGCAAGCCTGCAAGCTTTTGTATTCGTACTTATGTGAAAGGAAGCAGTATGTTAGCAGCAATAATCTTATGTCTAGTGTCTTGTCTGTGAGTAGTGGGGTACCGCAGGGTTCTGTATTGGGCCCATTGCTATAGCAATAGTTGTACCGATTTCAAAGAGTAATGGTTCTAATGATCTGAGACCAATTTCTATAATGCCTATTCTGTCTAAGTTGGTGGAACATTTAATGAAGAGGCAAATGATGGATGAGTCCTCTCTTTTACATGAAAGCCAGTATGGATTCCGGTGTCATCGTAGCACAACATCGCTGCTTATTGGTCTGACCGACAACGTAAGGCAGAAAGTCAGTGATGGGGGCTGTTGCGTACTCTTGTCGATTGATCTTGAGAAGGCATTCGATAGGATTAATCACGCAAAATTAATTCAAACGCTTTTTCAGTTTTTTTCATTTTCATCTGCAAGCCTGCAAGCTTTTGTATTCGTACTTATGTGAAAGGAAGCAGTATGTTAGCAGCAATAATCTTATGTCTAGTGTCTTGTCTGTGAGTAGTGGGGTACCGCAGGGTTCTGTATTGGGCCCATTGCTATTTATAATGTGTACTAATGACTTGTTTAGTATTTTTAGCTACCGGAATCGCCTTGAAGTCGTCAGTGGTAGTTGTGGTTTTGTGATGCGTAGATTGCGTTTATTGTTTAACAGCGTTATGCGCTATGTGTTTTCCGTAGGTTGGCATCAGCATATTTCTGTTCGTGTAGAATGTTTTCTTGGTACTAGTTTTATTTTGTCATTGAACTGTTTTCGTTTGGGAGTTCAACACGCAAATTGTTTTGCCGAAATTAACCTCTATTTTGGAAAGGTCATTTTTGGTAAGAATTGCTCGAATGTTTAATAATCTTCCACCATATCTTAAGGCGTTCAATTTTTCACCGTGTACGTTTAAAAAGAAACTTATGTTATATGTTCAATCTCTGATATCTAAACTTTAGTTAATTTATTTTTTTTTTGTTTTTACATAACTTAAATTGTTATTAAGGAAAAATAATTGAATATTTATTATGTTATTTTATTATAGATATAAGTTTCTCGTGTGTATAAGTTAAGTTGTTTTGTGTAGCTTAAATGGCCTATTTGGCTTTTTTACTATGCTTAATAAATGAAATGTCCTTCCGGATATGTCGTGGAGGAGGATCCTGCATCACAATGTGATGGTTGGGGTGACTAGGCAGATGGCAGGCCAGGAGGAACTGTCTAGCAAGCAACACATTATGTTGCCGTACCGACAGTATTCTCGTCTCCTCATGTAGGTGATCCACGCTCGACATCAAAACACAGCCGGTAATCCTGAGGGTACTATTCTGTGCAACTTATAGGTTACGCCATTGGGTATCACTTAAAAAGGAGGTCCAGACTGGGGCAGCATAGCTGAAGACTGAGCGACTGACGGCCGTATATGTCGCTACTATAGTTTCCTTATCCCTGGTTCCTGTCAGCGTTTTCAGGACCTTTTTTCTTGTCTGGATTTCACCTTAATGTACGCTGCATGTTTTGTGAAGTTTAGCAAGTTATCGAACACAACACCCAGGATTTTAGGGTTTTGGACAGTCGGAATTGTTCTATCGTCGTTCTTACATCAATTTCTTGCCTTAGTTCACGCGTCCAGGAGGTAAATAGGGTAACTGTAGATTTTGACGGCGATAATGTCAACTTTCTTTCCTGCATGAAGATTGTGATGGTTGACAGGTAGGAGTTCAATCTGGCACAAGTTTCATCAATGTCTACTCCCGATGACATGATGGTGCATATGTTACCATCTTGATGCCTTGTGGTGGTGCAGGAAGCTTCGCAAGGTACAGGTTAAAAAGGAGTGGTGACAGGACTCCTCCTTGGGGTACGCAAATTTTGGTAATGTGATTGTTTAATTTAGAAAAACATATTGATTTTTATCCTTGTGGGCGTTTTCACTTTTATTGAGTTTGAAAACGCATTGAATTCCATATTCGTTACAATCTATAAACTCCTTAATATTACAACATTGAAATGTCAAATGGCAGATTCTAACGAGCGCCGACGCCACCTTTGATTATTGTTGTTGACCAACCAATCAACAGATAATCTGTCAAAACTCTATCATTTTCCACTCTTTTATTTCATCAATAAAGCAACTTCTTTTATTTTAATATTAAATCTAAAACATTCGTGTTTTACTTCTTTTATTTGCACGCAATTTCGGCGTCAACATTTTGATCCGTTCGTATATTTAATAGAATCGTTGCAACATTTTGGTCCATTCGAACTGGATTCGAGCTTTTGGAAGCGAATTCTAATTGGTATATTCCGATTGCATTTCTCAACAGAAAAAACAACAACACAACATCCTTATACCTCATCACAATACACATTAACATCATTATCATCATCTCTACATATAATCATCATCATTATCATCTTTATCAACAAAAAGAGGTCAGTGCAGTGCTTTTTTATTTTCTTTGTGAGCTCGCGAAAAAATAACAAACATAATAATAACTAAAACAAAACATAAACAACAAATTCGACGGCCTATTTGCAACAACAAATACAACGACCGCTTTACAACGTTTGTCCCTTCGTTTTTCTCTCCGTCTGTCGTATATTAGTCGCGGACGGACTAATCGCGATCAGTGAAAAAAGAAAAAAAATGTTAAAAATTACTTTATTTAATTTGTGGTTTTATTCTATAAAGTGAGTTGTACATTATTTAATAAATTTTCTATTAAATTTTTTTAAAAAAACAATTGGCGTTTTAAATTATTAAATCATTTTTAAAATAAATATAAATAATTTGAAACACCCCCACTCACTCTAATATTTGGTTGCATTCTATTAGAATAGCTAGAAAAAAATAACCAAACACCGAACAAAATATTTTCGTTATTTTTTCTTTCTCCACTATCAACAATACACAATTATATTTACCTACATACGCTGGTTAACGTACGTACGTTGGTTGTCACCATACACAATTATATTTACATAGTTACGTTGGTTGACATACGTACGCTAGCCACCACTAGCTTATTGTTTAACCATACACACACGCTATACACATACATACCATTTGTTAGGCAGCCGTCGCTCGCCTTGTTGAGTTGTTTTCTTTCGTTCCTTCTTTGTTACGTGTACGCTACACACATCGGGTCGGTCGAGTGTGGTTAGTTAACACGTTTGGTACAAAGTTGAAAATTTTTGTTTATTGAATTAGTAGTGTGTATGACTATTTGAAATATAGTTGTGTATGATAATAACGCAATACACCCTACAGTCCGCATTGGTCGAAAATTATATAAATAATAATTTTTCGTATTATTTATATTGAATTTAATTAAAAAAATATAAATTTGATATTTTTACAATATATTTCTATTTATACAACATTTTATTTTATTCGATTTTTTAAATCGAGTGGAAAATTTAATAATTTTTTAAACTTTTTTCGCAGTTTTGTTGATTTTTCGTTAATTTTTCTTGAAAATTAAGCTTTTTCGTGCAGTTTCTTGGCTACAATTTTGATATTATCGTTCGATTTTCGGCATTTATCGACAATTATTTGCTATTTTTTGGGTTTTAATCCAACTTTTGTGAGTTTTTGGAATAATTGTTGGAACATTTTCGTCATTTCTTGGATTTTATTTGTCATTTAAACAATTTTGGTTTATTTTCCGAACAATTTTTATCGGTTTTCAAATAATATTTCGGTTATTTGGATTGTTTTAGAAAATTTGAGCTATATTTCATTGAAAATTGTGGTAAATTCGTCGGAATTTTGAAAACTTGTTGGACATTTTTTGGAATTTTATCCAAATATTGGAAAATTCGTTCGATTTTTTAATTTTTTTTTCGATTTTTATGTATTTTCCTTAAAGAATTTTGATTGTTGGGGAATAATTTGGTCGAATTTTTAAATAATTGAAATCGTATTGGCATATTTTCCCTTCAATTTTCGTTCTTAATTGAGAAAATCATCACATTTTGGAATTTTTCATAATCTTTTTGATCGTTGAGCGTTTTTTGGCATTTAATACTCCAAGATGTTTACTCCTTTGGATAGTTTTATCAGAGTTTCTGACTATTTTGTTAAATTCGTGGAATATATCCGTGCAATGAAACGCGAAGATATTAATATTTTTGCTCTGGAAGTCCGTAGCGTCGAACTAGAAAAAGTTTGGAAAGAAACAGAGGATAAGTTTAGAACGTGTATTCCCTATTTGGAAACGTCTGAAGAAACGACTAGTCGGCGGATCGGAAATTTGAGGTAGTGTACCAAAAATATATGGATTGCTTATCTAACTTGAATCGTAAGCTGTCAGAATTGAAGGGCGAACAATTCCTCTCGGAGTAGTTCAGTAGCTTCTCTAACACAGCATCACTGTGATATTCCTAGGGAAGCGCAGCCATCAGATGTAGTTTGAGCGATATTGAGCTTCTTTGCCATTTAGTGCGCAAAACCAGTGGAGAAGCTCGGGAAATTGTGTCAAAACTTCCTTTAACGCATCGTAGTTTCGGTCCAGCGTGGAATGCGTTGAAAGACACGTATGATAATCCGCGTTTATTTGTCCACAATCAATTGAAAACCATGTTTGCTCTGCCGGTACTTCAAATTGAATCCACTTCGGGTCTTAAAATTATCCAAAGAGGTATTAATGGTTGTTTGTCAGCGATGTCTATCTATGACATCCCCACAGAAAATTGGGACCCATTTTTAGTGTTCTTGTGTCTTCAACGGCTACCCAAAATCACTCAAACCTTGTGGGAGCAAAGCGTTAGGGACAAATCAGCTATTTCACTTTGGAAAGATTTAGATAGCTTCCTAACTGAGAGAATTAGAACTCTAATGTGCCTCCATGATATGAGAGGAAGTGAGCAGGCATCGAAATCTAGCGTAAAAAGAGTCCAAATACTTTTGACTAAATCGGATACGTCAAATACTTTTAAGTCGCCCCAAAAAATGGATTGTATTCTTTATCCGCAACACGTCCATCAACTGTTTGAATGCCCTCGTTTTAGAAATATGTCGAACACATCATACTTTGTTGCATCGAAACGATTCATCACCAAATAAGTCAAATACTACGGTTTGTTTGGTAAACCGGAGTCACAGTAATTCGCCAATTTCCGCACCTGCCAATCCTAGTGTCGCATCCACCACATTCGGTGTTTCTCGGCAGGTCTTTCTCACTTCCCAAAATAAATCGTTATTACTGGGTACCGCTACAGTAAATATTCTCCATGATGGTGTTTCTTATCCTGCTAGGGCTTTAATAGACCCCGCGTCAGAGTCTTCATTTTTGTCTGAGCGGCTTCAAAAACGTTTGAAACTCCCTGTCTCTACAACTAATGTTAGTATTTCGGGAGTGAATTGTGCAATTTTGGCCAATTCTCGTAAAGTTTGTTCTCTGAAAATTTGAAGTCCTTGTGATCCCACAGTAATGCTAGCGCATTGGTTTTGCCGTCAATTTCGGGTAATCTGCCCTCATTTACAGTTACTTCTGATTTAAGAGCCGAAATGCCAAGTATTCGTCTGGCAGATGCTAATTTCTTTGATTCACGTCCCGTGGATCTTCTTTTAGGTGCAGATTTGTACCCAAAAATATTGTTAGATGGTTGTCGTACAATTGTTGTTGGAAGTTTGTTAGCTCAAAATTCAGTTTTTGGTGGCTGGTTACCGGACCCATACCCTCGTCAATGATCCGCACCTTTTCCACTACCATTCGCAGGAAAAATTGTAATACAAAAGATAGGGTTAAATCAAATCGGTTAGAGCGATCCTCTTGTGGAAGTCAAGTTCGTAGAATGAAAAATGAAATGAGTTCGGTGCATTGTCATTTGTTTTTTCCCATTCGTAAACATCATGGATAAACATTCCTCTTTTGAAATTGGCATTCGTGCAGTTGCATATTTGTTATGGTTCATTCATCGAACTTGTCGATACCGTTGTAAATATTTATACCTCGATAAATTATTACGTCGTTGAAATTTGAGGAGGTTCGACTTCTAATAATCTTCACTCAGAATACCATAAATTGGTCGAGCTTGTAAATTACAAAGGGATATGTTTCTGTGTTCCACATGGACCACATGGATGTTAGGTCATGTTGAAAATGTTAACCCGTGTGTAGATGGACACGTCCGGGTGAATATATTCGTACTGCAAACGACGTTGTAAAGCGGCCTATAACTAAGTTGGTCATTCTGACCGACCAATCGTCGAATGAAGAAAATATTTAATCTATGTCTTCCCTCATAGTACCATGGACGCTTCCAATATGTACGCAATTGATCTTATCGCTCAAATCGACAATCAGAATCCGTAACTGCGGGTTCGTCGTCGTGCTACTCACCTAGTATAGTCGCGGTAACCTCAAAACCCATGTCCGATACCATAACTGTGGGTGACTCGTTCGTTGTTCCATTATCGGAGTCCGTATCTGCGGGCTCCTCGAATTTAAATAGAAATTGTCGCGTTTGTAATCGCCGGCACTCGATTGGAACGTGCCGAGATTTTCTTGCAATGTCCATTAAAGCTCGCATACATATTATAAACGTGAATCAGGACTGTACACGCTGCCTGGCCACATGGCATCAAGCCAATGACTGTCATAGTCAAAAAGTGTGTTCAAAGTGTCGAGGTAGACACAACACACTTCCACACAAAGATTCAGCGGATAACGGCACCGTAACTAAAATGTCCGTCCGTTCCCGTCAAAACATAAGGTCTCGTCCGTATCCCAGTCCTATGTCAGGTCCGAGATTGAGATCCGATTCACCAACGTCCGTTGATAATCGCCATGTTGCCAATTTTGTTGGTAATTCTCTCGGGTCATTACCCTTACAACAGGTATCGACAATATCCCCCAGTCTTATCGTAAGACTTCAGCATGTGGGTCCTTCCATTCCAATACGTGCAGTATTGGATCCTTGTGGTAGGCAAAGCCTAATATGTGCCTCAATGGTGTCTTATGCTTCCCACATCCAATTTCGATGGGATCCCTTTCTGTCGCATTTCGGTGACATCGACCTACGACCCAGCTCAAATCCTTTCGGTCATGGCTCGGGTAACGGATTTACGACACGTCGTTACCCCGTTGGAAGCCATCCCTGAACGGACAAAAGAGTGCTTCCTCGGGCTACCTCTGGCAGACCCATGCTTTTTTAGGCCAGCCCGCGTTGCTTTAGTGTTTGGTCCCGAAATTTACGCTAAAATCGTTACCAATCGGGTGCAAGCGATGCCAGGGCTTCCTGTAGCCCACTATACGATATTTGGATGGGTGCTCTCTGGAGTATGCCACACTTAGTTCATAGATATTAAATGTTCGTGTTTAATTGGAAAAAAATAAATAAATGAAAGTATTATGAATTGCTCACAGTGCACTGCCCTACTATATATTTATTTGTACTTATAAATTAAGATATATATTGTATAATTTTGAGTCTTACAACATTAATAATGTTGCAAGGGGTCGCCAATGTTTAATTTAGAAAAACATATTGATTTTTATCATTGTGGGCGTTTTCACTTTTATTGTGTTTGAAAACGCATTGAATTCCATATTCGATACAATCTGCATACTCCTTAATATTACAACATTGAAATGTCAAATGGAAGATTCTAACGAGTATGGAATTAGCGCCGACGCCGCACAGTGGGCGAAAAGGCTCATCTAGCGGCGTTTAATTAATAGCGCTTAGGGATTTTGTTTTTTATTTTTTGTAATATTTTTTTTTTAGTTGAAAATAGATTAAGCTACAGAGTAAAACAAAAAAAAAAAAAATGTATATATATATATATATTTTTTTTTTTTTGAAAGTTGCTATTTTTTTTAATTTTTTTTTAGACATTGTTTCATTTCAAACATGATAAGGTTGGAATATTTAATGTTTCTCATTCTTTGGGGCTAAGAATATATTAAACTTTAATAATAAAAACGTTTTTTTTATCATTTATTTTTTATTATTTTTTTTTTAATAATATTTTTGGCCTTATTCAGACTTCATACATTTCAGTTGTTTTCATAACAAAAATTTAATTATAAATAAAAAAAAGGAAAAAATACAAATCGAAATAAGAAACTATTATTACTATAGTAATAATAGTTTCTTGTTCCGATTTGGATACACAATATTCTGCCAAAAGTTGTAAAATATCATTATCAGCATCTTTCTTTTTTTGGTTGCCTTGTGGATTGCGTAAGTTTGAAATCAAGGGATCTGATGGACACAAATGCGCATGCATTAAGCCTTTCATTGTATTTAATCGGGATGTCTTTCGCGTATGGTGCTCTTCCGACATTTTTCCTAATTGAAGTGGTGATACTTTAATTATATCGGCTCCATGTATAAAGATTTTATGTATGGAACACGGCATATAAAACCAAGTTCTGATAAAAAGTTCTGCGGTCTGTAAAGCATATGCTTAAAAGATTCAATACCGATTTTGAGCCCGCAAGAAATGAGATTCTGCTCATTCCGTTCAGCGACATTAAATTTGATAGAAGAATGAGCTTCTTCGAGGCGCGTAACAATATGATCTACCATATCTTTTAAAGGCACTTGAGCTGAATAGTTCGTAAATTGCACTCCATTTGGGTAACATTTTAGTTCCGTTTTGTTGGAACATTCGTCAAACTTCTTATCGGGTGTTCCACGATTAGTCAGTGGATTAACTAATAAAAGTTATCCGTCTAACCTCTCCTTGTTGTTTTCTTCAAATTTGTGGCTGCTTCTATGGTCGAATTTCCATTTCTCAGCCAATTTTGCTACAAATTTTCTGTTTTTTTTTTTTTTTTTTTATTAGAAGAACTTTATTAGCATCGCACATGGTGATATTAATGATATTATGAAATATATGAGTTTCAATGACAGGAACATTTTTAGTAGGCACAGGTTCGTTGCGCCATAGTAAATAAACTTCTCGTCTGAGCATCGACATTTTTCCTAAAAAATGCAATATCATGTAAAGTTGCAGGTGGCTGCAGATCATTTGGACATTTTACAATCTCAAGACGACATAGTAATTTAAAAAAACACATTCTAGCGCGAATACACACGAATATCAGAAGTTCCGGTCTACGGAAGTCATACTTTGGATTTTTTCAAGCAGATGAGTGGTATAGTACACTTTAACTATATTTTTTCTACAACACTTAAGCACAGGTCACAAACAAAAATTTTTTTTAGTTAATACATACCTCTAACAATAAATAAATCAACTTTTCATTCACTTAATTGAGACAAATGCAACCTTAGAGAAAATTTGGCAATGCAAAGAAAACACGTGTTGAAGCTTAGTTATGCATTGGCTGAAACATATGTTGTGTTTGACAGCTCACACCTGTTCAACTAGATCATATCAATCAGAATAGAATCGATATATTAGATCAGTGGGATGGTAGTAATCGATAGAGACACAATTTTGGCGCAATTAAACACTTTGAAAGTTGAATTAAACGACGCTAGATCGTCCATTTCGCCCACAGTGCGCCGCCTTTGATTATTATTGTTGACACTCAAATACTCTCTTTTCGTTGGCCTACCAATCAACAGGTAATCTGTCAAAACTCTATCATTTTCCACACTTTTATTTCATCAATAAAGCAACGGCTTTTATTTTAATATTGAATCTAAAACGATCGTGTTTTGCTTCTTTTATTTGCACGCAATTTCGGCGTCAACAGTGATATTTAGATTTTCTGCCTCGGAATTCCACATATGTCTGTTTACCATTGAGATAATTGCTAAGCCAGCGCTTAGTAATATTGGGCAATGTGGAATCCATTTGTCATCCATCAGAATCGAGTGGTCTACCGTATCAAATGCCTTGGAATCTGATTGAGGCCATTCGCAATGTATGTTGCTATATCGTTGAGTGCCGTCGTTGTGCTGTGAGCTTTACAAAATCCATGCTGATGATCTGCTAGCTGGGGGTGCTCAGTCATGGTTGGTAAGAGTAGCGCTTCCAAAACCTTAGCTATAGGTGAAAGTAGGGATTGGGCGATATGATTCTCTTAATTCAGCATTTTTTCCGGTTTAGGGAGTGGGATAACCCGTGCAACTTTCCAAATTTCCGGTATTTCCAATAGGTTAACCGAGAGATTTAGAAGTTGCGCAAGGTATCCCAGGGCTACTGGACCGAGATGCTTTAGCATTAGCATGGAGATACCATCTGGACATTCGACTTTAGCTTGTGTGAAGGAGCATGGATTTGGCTCGCGTTGGAGTTTCTTGACTTTTCGCAAGGTAGCTCGTTTGGTCTTGTTCTGCATGGTGGGTTGGGTGATGAACTGCTGGCAGAACTTATTTGCACATTTTTTGGCATCTGAAAATTGGGCGTTATTAAAGCTTATGGCAATGTTACCCTGGTTTTTGTGTGCGCCTGATAGACCTTTTATTGTTGACCATAGTTTGTGAGAGCCAGCATCACAATTGTTGAGATGGTACATCCATTTCTCTCGACGGTTCTGGTTTACCAGAGAGTTTATCTCTGCCGTCATTGACTGACATGCCTTAAATGGTCACGCTGATCTGCAAGACGGTCTGCAGCAGTGGGATAACCTGGTCTACACTGCGGAATTCTTCCATCGGGGATATAACGCTTAGCCGTCCGGAGAATACCATGTCTTAATATATTCTCACCCTTTCTGGCACATGAGTGGGGCGGCTGTTTAACCCTTTCAGTGTTTGTGTCGAATATATTCGACATTTAAAATTACTCTCTTTCTTTGCGATTTTTCGGTTATCCTATGTACCGTTACAATTGATGTTTTTATTTTTGCTGAAAGATAGACAAAACTGTCCGAGGTTTAAAATAAAAATTGATTTTTTTCTAAACTCTTTGCCTTTATATGATTTTTAATACAAAATTTTAGATTTTTATTCCGACAAAAATTTTTTTATGACACTGAAAGGGTTAAGGCACTATCAACATCATTCATAAAGCCATGCCAGTTGGTTTTGTTGTAGTTTATTAATGTGCGTATATCCGGCTCCATGATGTCGCTCGACTTCTCCAACGTGATCACGATTGGAATGTGATCAGAGTCTAGTGCCACATGTGTTTGCCAAGATGTTAAGACGATGAGCGACGAGCTGACGATCGTGATGTCTGGGGAGCTGCTACAATGGGCCGTTATTCTGGTTGGGAAGTTTTCATTTATGGCTGCAAATTCCGAATTGTTTATTTCATCGGCGATACTTAGCCCACGCTGGTCTTGGGCTTGAGACGAGTACCAGGTCTCATGGTGCGCGTTGAAGTCATCGGTAATTATCCTGTTACCCCCACGAGGAGGTGCTGAATGGAGGGGCGATAACATTGACTATCTCCAGCGTGCTTCCTCCTGATTGCACTGAGATAGTCATAACCTCAAGATATCGGTCTTGGGATTGGGACCAGCTGATAATTAACATTTGTGTTAATTATAAACGCTAAACCTCCGCCATGGTTGCGTTGTCTGTCGTGTCTTACGATGACGTAATTCGCGTGGGAGTTGAGCCTGATATCTTCAGTCAGTTTTGTCTCCTGTATTACAGCAATTAGTATATTGTGCACAAGCAGACCATTACAATTGAATTGAAAGATCTTAAAGGAGTGGATATCATTCATGAGTAGGTGCTGATGTGGTTCTGCTGGGAGAGGTGTTATTCACCGAGATTAGTGATTAGTTGATGTATTTAGATAGCAGTCTGCCACAAAGTCTACCACCCAATCTCGGTGAGAGCGCAGGTTAGTGCATCTTTTCATGTGGCACCAATTATTGCATCTGTTGCAACGAACAGATGTAACATTCCTCCTGATGACATTCCTGCAAATTGAACAATTCCAGATGTGTCGGGATGTCCCAGCGTTATCACGAGTTGTTGATTGTGACCTTATCATGATGGAATTTGAGAGTGGAATAGAAAACCAGCTATAGAATCTATTTCAACAGCCATTTTGTTATTAAGTTTTACTACTCATTTAAAAATACAATAATATTAGAGTTTATTTGTTCTACTCACTTACTTACTTAAGTACCCATGCTTCTGATCCATATAATAGCACGGGTAGTATCAGCGTCTTGTAAAGTGTGTGTTTGGTCTGGCGGGAGGTGGCGTTGTTTCTAAACTGCTTACATAGACCATAGTAGCATCTGTTGGCTATCACAATCCTTCTCCGAATTTCAAAACTGATGTCATTCGTTTTATTTATGGCGGTACCAAGGTATATAAAGTCTTTAACTACCTCAAAGCTGTAATTCTCAAGTTCCACAGTTGGTCCGAGTCTTCTGGACGTCTTGCGCGTTGATACCATCAGCTTGGTCTTCTCGCCGTTTACTGCCAGACCCAAATTGGCAGACTCCTTTTCAATTTGTTCAAAGGTGGCTGTTACTGCCCGCAATGTTCGACCCATTATATCGATGTCATGGGCGTAGGCGAGTAACTGGTGTTGTTTGGTGTACAGAGTGCCATTTCTGTTCACCTTTGCGTCTCGTATGACCTTTTCCAGTAGGATGTTAAAAAGATCACACGACAAACTGTCACCTTGTCTGAATCCTCGTTCGGTATTGAAGGGCTCCGATAGGTCCTTTCCTACTTTAACAGCTGACCTTGTGCCACTTAAAGTTATCCTGCATAGCCGTATTAATTTTGCAGGAATACCGAACGCAGACATGGCTTTAAACACCTCTGAACGGATAGGGCTGTCGAATGCGGCTTTATAGTCGACAAATAGGTTGTATGTGTCGATGTGTTTTTCGTGGGTCTTTTTCAGGATTTGGCGCAGAGTGAAAATCTGGTCAATGGTGGATTTGCCAGGTCTAAAGCCGCATTGGTATGGCCCGATGATGTCATTAAACTTTGGCTTCAGTCGTTCACACAGCACACTGGATAGCACTTTATATGCGATGGGAAGGAGACTTATTCCTCTATAAACACTGGATGAATGCCTTCCGTCTATCACAACATGATCAATTTGATTTATCGTTACTTGATCAGGAGAGATCCAGGTGGCCTTGTGTATATCGAGATGCTTGAATCTGGTGCTGCTAACTACCATGTTTTTTGCTGCCGCGAAGTCAATCAACCTCATGCCGTTGTCGGATGTTTCTTCATGAAGGCTGAATTTTCCGACGGTGGGGCCAAAGATATTTTCCCTTCCGATTTTTGCATTAAAATCTCCTAGCAGAATTTTGATGTCATAGCCAGGGCAAAGGTCATATGCTGTTTCTAGGCGCTCGTAAAATATGTCTTTGGTCTGTTCATCTTTATCTTCGGTCGGAGCATGGGCGCAAATTAGACTGATGTAAAATAACTTAGCTTTTATACGGATTATAGCAATTCGGTCATCTACTGGAGTGAATCTGGAGACAAGGTCTTTTATTCTCCTGTTAACCATAAATCCGCAGCCAAATTCATGTCTCGTTTCATGGCAGCTATAATACAGTGCGTAATCGTCTGATTTACTTACGCCTGTTGCTTTCCATCGCATTTCCTGTAAGGCAATAATATCGGCTTTGTACTTCTTGAGTATATCCGCCAAAGCGAAAACTGCCCCTGTTCTGTACAACGTTCCAAGTGGAGATTCGCAGATCGTGGTCCTTTATACGTTTGCGGGGGTCGACAACATTAGGGGGGTTTGGTTTTCTTCTTCTTTGCTTTTTCATAGTAGGTTGGATTTTCCGAGAGTGGGGAACTAACCCGACGCCTCAACCCAGTTTTTTATAGTTCTTATGGGTGAACTCGCGGCACATATTAGCTCACTATTTCATCGGGTGATGAGAATAGCTCCCCAGGTGGCATCGCGGGGAGGTCAGTGTCCACAATTGAGATGAAAGGGGCACCAAGGTAAGCCTGGACTTCGCCATGTTAAAGCCAATCAGAGCCGTTGCTTGGTACCTATCATCCCCTACGCCACCCATTTATTGTTATTTGTTCTACGCTCAAGCTAAAATCTACATTAGAGTATACAGAGTTAAAGTCAATACACATTTTACTAAGAGGATCTCCCGTAGAGTAATTCGAGCGGTGGAAGTCTACATATAACAGTTGATAGTGTCTGCTAGAATGGACAGGAGCATTTATTCTAGTAGAAGAAATTAGGAAATCCGAAGGTATTTTACCATTTAATATTTTATATTTTTAGTACCATCATAGTATTCAACATAATACGTCTACTTTTCAATAGGCAAACGAATTAATTTTAACCTGCTAGTATAAGATGACAACACAAACCTACAATTCCAATGTAAACCTCTCAGTGCAAAAAGTGAAGACTGTTTCTGCACGGATTGGGGATCCCATACAACAGTACCGTATTTTCATATAGGTCTTACAAGAGACGTAAATAGTTGTTTCGTTATATATGGATCCGAGAATTATTTGGCCCATAGATATAACATGATTGTTAATTTTGGATCCATTAGAATACCAAGTTTACATTTGTTTAAATTCAAGTCCATACAATTTAAGGTGCACCATTGAAATAGGCTATTTAAATCATTTTATTTACATTTATTGATTTTATTTATTTACATATTTATATTTTAAAATACTCTCTTGCGTGACAATTTCTTTGACGAAACGTTGACGAAATTTATGGAATTTTCATTCATTCATTCAAATCACATGATATGTCGTCGAAAATGTCTTTCTTTTAGAAATTTCAAAACAAAATATTGACAGAAACAAATAAAAATTGTTTCTGAAAATATACATATATAGGAAATTCTGGATAAAGAAGACGTGTTTTCTTGGTTAAAATAGGTATGTTTAATTGAATATATAATTCATATCATTATTTAAATGCATTGTTTTACTTTTAGGATGGTGCAGATAAATGACAATTGGTGAAATATTGTATGTAATATCTGAAAGATGTTTCATATTTCAATGAATTGTAATTTTTTGTTTCTTTTCAGATGTTGTTAAAATGGGGAGAATCATTACGCCAACTTCTCAGGAAATGTGCTATTTGTATTATGTATTATTATATTATTTTGTAAATACAATGTATGTTATTTTAATATAATTGTTTAAGCGAGAATTGCTATTTAAAATGATTATATAGTTAGCCTTTAATTTGAAATCTGTCTACTCCTCATTATAACATCCTTGTACAGTATTTTTCGGTTAATTGATCCTACGGTTAATTGGTTTCCACGCTTAATTGAACCACATGATGGGTCAAAAATAATTCATTTCATAGTAAGCGGGTTCGGATAATTGGTTCCTCGGTTAATTGAACAAAAATTTGTGCAAATTTTTATGTGCAATTAACCGAAAAATACTGTAATAGTATGAGGCTGACAGATTTCAACGGACATTTTGATTTGCGCCACCTTTAGCATCTTTGTGTCAACAAACATTGTTATTAGTACTTGATAACTCTCCTTGTTACCTTTCGACTGGCCACACATATTGTTGTGATAGATCACTCAGGCTTAAATTGTAAGCAGCGCACATATCGTTGTGCTAAAGGTAATATTGTTTGCCAATAAATACTCGGCATTGGTCGAAACCCTTTACTAATAAAACGATCGTGTTTTATTTCTATTTCTATATTTGCTCACGAGTACGCATTGGGCGTACTGACTCTATTGGGAGACTTTCGATTGCACTATACCTGCCAACACCCAAGTCCCTATAGTACGGACTTAACATTTGGTCCAATCGAACCGGATTTTCCAGCTGGCATCAGAATAAAATACAGTCCACAGCCTTAATATTTATATTAACCTTGGTACCTATAGTGCAGTGAGCAAAAAAAAAAAAAACAATAATAATAACAAAGTGTTCGTTTGTTTGTGTGGCCGTCATTACAACGCGTCACGGATTCCCTCCTTTTGTTGACGATCGGTCAAAGTCCATTCGCGGACAGGCATACGGGAATATTTGTACCAAAACAAAAAGTGATAATTCTTCTTTATATTTCACTTTTGAATTATTTATCGTGATCATTTATTGATAGCTAGTGGGGTTAGATTAAAACCTTTGTTATCTAATTCGTTTAAAAATCATTTTTTTGTTTATCGTTCGTATAAATTGTAATATCCTCTTTGCTTGGTTTTAGCTATCGTGCAAATTGATTCGATTTTTATATATCACTTGGATAATCTTTTTAAATCCCTTGTTTTGAATATAGATTTCTTCATATTTTGGATAAATTTATAGAATGGCTTCCACTCCCTTGAATTTATTCATTCGTGCTTCCAACTCTATGGTGAGATTCGCTGCACACTTCGGTGCATTGAAGGAAGACGAATTGGATATTTATGATATTGAGGTTAGGAGTGAGGAGATTGGAAAATTGTGGAAATCTGTTGAGGAAAGTTTCAATAATTGTCTCTCACATATAGAAAATCCTGAAGATCTCGATTTATTATATAGCAAGTATGAGGTTTCATCTAAAGAATACATGGTTTGCGTATCTGCTATAAACAGATTGTTATCAAAGATTAGAAGTTCTGATAGATCGTGTCTGAATTCTTCTACAAACAATTCAGTAGTTTCAGTAACGGAGCATCCCGATAATATTCGTCCGGGAAAGCCGTCAGTCGATGCCTCCGTTAATAATATGATCTCGTCGTCCCACTCTTCTCGTGAGGTGGGAATAGAAACATCTAACTCCGCAATATTAAGTATTGGGAACCCTAGTGTAGACACCGGCTTTATTGTTGATTCTTCTAATGCCGATAACTTTCATAACCTTGCGATTCCTCCTTGCAATATTGCTATTTTTAGTGGAAATATTCTTGATTGGCCCACATTCAGAGATTTGTTTACTGCAGTTTTTATTAATAACTCCCGATTGACAGACATTGAGCGTTTATGTCATCTGGTGAGTAAAACTAGGCTCGAGAAATCGTCTCGAAATTTCCTTTGACTCATCGGAGTTTTGAACCTGCGTGGAATGCATTGAATTCCACGTATAATAATCCACGTCTTATTGTCCATAGCCATTTAAAGTCTTTGTTTGCACTTCCTGTGCTGGATCAGGAAAGTAGTTCAGGACTTAAGTCACTTCAACGCGGAATAAATAGTTGTCTTTCCGCAATGGCAATTTATAACATACCAACGGATAATTGGGATCCGATAGTGGTATTTCTATGTTTGCAAAAATTGCCCAAATTAACGCATGCATTATGGGAGCAAAATGTAAAATCAAAATCGTCTCTTTCATCTTGGAAAGAGTTAGATGCATTCTTGACAAAGAGTATTCGAACTCTTCTGTGTTTGCATGAGATGAGAAATTTCGGCACTGTGTCAAAATCGAATAATAAAATCAATTCCATTTCGTCTAAATGTGCGACTTCTACACCTCGTTCGTCGTATAATTCATGTTGCGTACTTTGTTCAGAGCAACACCGAGTACATCTTTGCCCTAGGTTTGTAAATAGTACACCTGCCGATAGATTTAAATTGGTCAAAAAGCATCGTTGGTGTGTAAATTGTCTTCGTAGGGGACACGAAGTCAAAAATTGTACTTGTCGAAAGTGCAATCAGAGACATCATACTCTATTGCACAGAGATAGCTCTATTGTGAGCGCTCCGAGTCAGATGGTGGCTCCCACAAACTCGAATTTATCTTCTGCTCCAGCTTTTCGACCTCGATCTTCCACTGTGATCTGTTCACCCGCATCGGCGGTCACTGCTATTCGACAGACATTTCACGCTGCGCAGAACAAAGCAGTTCTATTGGGAACAGCCATGGTCAATATTGTTAACCATGGTGCTTGTTATCCTGCTCGAGCGCTAATAGATCCGGCTTCTGAGTCGTCTTTCATTTCCGAGTGACTTGAGAAAAAATTGAAGCTACCGGTCAAATCCAGAATTTCGACAATTCGCGGAGTAAATTGTACTGTCGCTACTACATGTCGTAAAATGTGCTCGTTGAAACTTAGCAGTCGTTCTAATAGGTCTCACAGTTTGGAAACGTCGGCCTTGGTAGTAGATTCCATATCGCGAAATCTTCCATCCTCTTCGATTAGATCGGACCTTAAATCGGATTTGTCAAATATAGTTTTGGCAGATCCCGACTTCCTTCAATCTAGTCCAGTAGATATTTTGATAGGAGCAGACTTGTATCCACAAATAGTAAAAAATCATAGTTTTCCACTTTCGTCTGGATCGCTTCTCGCTCAAAATACAAAATTCGGCTGGATAATTACTGGTCCTATAACATAAATAGTTTTCGTAAATCGTACGAAATCGTTGTAAGGCGGCCCTCAACAAACATAACACAATTTGGCTCACATATCGCGGGGTCCCTAATGGCCCTTTCGTTTCGCAGGGTTCCTAATGGCTCTTTCGTTTCGCGGGTTCCCTAATGGCTCTATCGTTTCGCGGGGTCCCTAATGGCCCTTTCGTACCGCAGGTCCTTTCTGGCCTCATATAACCGCGGGGTTCCTAATGGCCCTTTCGTACAACAGATCCTTCATGATCTGTGTAATCGCGGGGTCCCTAATGGCCCTTTCGTTAGCAAGTAAGATTGTTATTTGATGTTGTCTGCAAGACACTTTCTACTTTGAAGGTTGTTCAATGAAAAAATCTTTATTTTTTTAATTGTTTGGCAGTTTTAGACTAATGTGTAAGAGAGAGAGAGAGAGAGAGAGGGAGAGAGAGTGCGTGAATACATCTGCCTAACACATGGAGTGGACACATAATTTTTTTTATCTCATATGTAGCAATCAGGCTACACATGCTTATCAGTCTGTAGTGTAGATTACTCCCCGTAATCTCACCCAAACATACCACATGTGGCACTAGAAAACTCCTATCTTATTCTAGTGTACAGACAACAATAATAATCTCTTATCTCAAGTGGACTACATACAAGAATAGATCGCTGTTTAACTAAATATTATCTCCTTTACAGAAGAGACCCACAGTAAGACATTCACTATCTTTATTATACGAAACCAATATTCGCTATTTGAACATAGTCCTTCGGGGGCGCTGATCACGATTATGTAAAAAAGGTATAAATTAAATAGGGTTGATCGAAAATGGCGGTCAATTTAATAATTAAATTATTTTTAAACGCATTTTATAAGTATATGGTCACTGATTACAAATGTGAAATCAAATGAAATTAATTTAAAACCTGTGAATAAACGTAAGAAAAAATTAAATATTTCATTTCTTAGCAATATCAAAAAATAATTAAATCGTTGGTTTATAGGGGCATAAAACTATGACATACCTCAGTTAAATTTGAAATATAGCCGATTTGGTTGGAAAACGTGCTTATACCCCCCAAAATATCAAATAATGGGCGGGCCGTTTTTAAAGGGGTCTGTACTTTCATTCGAAAAATGTATTCGAACAAAAGTTGAATCGAAAAAACACGAACGAAAGTGTAATTTTTTTATGCTCAAATATTTGATTGTATTTCTGCATTTTGTGTTTATTGTAAAAACATAAGTTACATTTTGTACTTTTTCAAGTATCGAAAGATACATTAATGATTCCAATTCGAGTGTCTACCACTCGTTCAAATAGTCTTTCGATCGTTATTATCATAAAATAAATTTTTCGCAATTTGTTTGCTAAAAATCTTGCTAAGTCGCTACAGTCATTGTGCTTTGTCTTTATTGTAAACTTTGGTAGTTAGTTGTGTTGTCAATTATGTTGTAGTTATCAAGAAGTTTTTGCTTTGCTTGCAATTTTTTTGTTTACAATAGCTGTGTTCCCAAACCTGCAATATAGTACTATATTGTACTAGTTTTGCAATTGTTGCTAGAAAAGCGTTTCCTTACGCAGAAAAGTAGGAAAAATTGAAGTTAAATTTAAGAGAGTTAAAACCAAAATGGCGTTCTCTTCTCCTATTTTCTGCAAGACCAATTTGGCCTAGCACGAAATAGTAAATGTAGTAAATTATGAATTTGACATTTGATTGCCAGAGATATACAGTCCGAAATAAAGCATATGAAAGTTAGGGCTTCAACAAAAGGGACACACGCACAGACGCACACACATTTGCTTAAAAAAAACAAATAAGAAATTTAAAAATTGACAAACAGTTTTTTTATTCTCTTTTGAATGAAGATGAATGGTTGGCAGAAGATTCAGATGAAGATACTATAGAATGAAGACTTGGGTTGGTCAATCGTACCAAAATATCTTGGGCTTAAGACAAGTTTAGGGGCTCCACTTGGATCGCTTTGACATTTTTACAGTAAGTAGTCCTCGGTGAACTGATTACAGTGATATGGGGAGAAATGCATACTTCTCGAGATATGGGCCTTGAAAGTTCGGAGAGAATGTTGTTTTAATTAGCCGTATCATTTTAAAGGTTATGGTTTGTGTTATATAACTAGATGAAGAATGTATTGCGTAGCCATGTATGAGCCTGTCCATATGTGAATGTCTTATTCTTAACTAGGATTATTGACTTGGCTCTAAAATTAAAAGAAATGGCGGACCTTTGAAAAAATATTTTTGGAAAATCGCCGATTTTTGACCAAAAACCAAGTTAAAAAATAAGGAAGATCTTTACCCATTGGCTTTATCCTAGTTCATACGATAGCTATACACTCACAGAGAAACGTGTAAAAATTTGGAATCGATTGGATTATTAGTTTTTGAGTTATCGTGCCCGCCATTCGCAAAAAAATGTTTAGAGAAAAACGCGTTTAAAGTTGAGAAGCACTGTGTCAAAATCGAATAATAAAATCAATTCCATTTCGTCTAAATATGCGACTTCTACACCTCGTTCGTCGTATAATTCATGTTGCGTACTTTGTTCAGAGCAACACCGAGTACATCTTTGCTCTAGGTTTGTAAATAGTACACCTGCCGATAGATTTAAATTGGTCAAAAAGCATCGTTTGTGTGTAAATTGTCTTCGTAGGGGACACGAAGTCAAAAATTGTACTTGTCGAAAGTGCAATCAGAGACATCATACTCTATTGCACAGAGATAGCTCTATTGTGAGCGCTCCGAGTCAGATGGTGACTCCCACAAACTCGAATTTATCGTCTTCTGCTCCAGCTTTTCGACCTCGATCTTCCACTGTGATCTGTTCACCCGCATCGGCGGTCACTGCTATTCGACAAACATTTCACGCTGCGCAGAACAAAGCAATTCTATTGGGAACAGCCATGGTCAATATTGTTAACCATGGTGCTTGTTATCCTGCTCGAGCGCTAATAGATCCGGCTTCTGAGTCGTCTTTCATTTCCGAGCGACTTGAGAAAAAATTGAAGCTACCGGTCAAATCCACAATTTCGACAATTCGCGGAGTAAATTGTACTGTCGCTACTACATGTCGAAAAATGTGCTCGTTGAAACTTAGCAGTCGTTCTAATAGGTCTCACAGTTTGGAAACGTCGGCCTTGGTAGTAGATTCCATATCGCGAAATCTTCCATCCTCTTCGATTACATCGGACCTTAAATCGGATTTCTCAAATATAGTTTTGGCAGATCCCGACTTCCTTCAATCTAGTCCAGTAAAAAATCATAGTTTTCCACTTTCGTCTGGATCGCTTCTTGCTCAAAATACAAAATTCGGCTGGATAATTACTGGTCCTATAACATAAATTGTTTTCGTAAATCGTACGAAATCGTTGTAAGGCGGCCCTCAACAAACATAACACAATTTGGCTCACATATCGCGGGGTCCCTAATGGCCCTTTCGTTTCGCGGGGTCCCTAATGGCTCTTTCGTTTTGCGGGTTCCCTAATGGCTCTATCGTTTCGCGGGGTCCCTAATGGCCCTTTCGTACCGCAGGTCCTTTCTGGCCTCATATAACCGCGGGGTTCCTAATGGCCCTTTCGTACAACAGATCCTTCATGATCTGTGTAATCGCGGGGTCCCTAATGGCCCTTTCGTTAGCAAGTAAGATTGTTATTTGAAAAAAGTAAAAAAAAGAATGATGAAAATATATATTGAAAAAATGTAAAAGGTTTTGCTCACCATGCACTATGCCGTTAATTATAATTTATCATATTTGTTAAAAC
This sequence comes from Musca vetustissima, assembly GCF_032173495.1. Classification (NCBI taxonomy): domain Eukaryota; kingdom Metazoa; phylum Arthropoda; class Insecta; order Diptera; family Muscidae; genus Musca; species Musca vetustissima. The sequence goes on along the minus strand of NW_026874181.1, from coordinate 69,514 downwards.
ATATGGATGTTTCAAGGGAGGCGGCAAATGTTTAAGCGAGAATTCCTATTTAAAATGGTTATATAGTTAGCCTTTAATTTGAAAGATCGAAACCGTTGAAATCTGTCTACTCCTCATTATTACATCCTTGTAATAGTATGAGGCTGACAGATTTCAACGGACATTTGTTGACATTTTGATTTGCGCCACCTTTAGGCATCTTTGTGTCAACGAACATTGTTATTAGTACTGGATAACTCTCGTTGTTACCTTTCGACTGGCCACACATATTGTTGTGATAGATCACTCAGGCTTAAATTGTAAGCAGCGCACATATCGTTGTGCTAAAGGTGATATTGTTTGCCAATAAATACTCGGCATTGGTCGAAACCCTTTACTAATAAAACTATCGTGTTTTATTTCTATTTCTATATTTGCTCACGAGTACGCATTGGGCGTACTGACTCTATTGGGAGACTTTCGATTGCACTATACCTGCCAACACCCAAGTCCCTATAGTGCGGACTTAACAATAAATTATAAATGAAATAAATATAAATGAAAAATATGTATATATATATATATATATATATTTATTTGAATTTTAAATGGGGTATAATTGACGACAAGATTGATGACAATAGGTGTGTCCAGTCATTAACGACTGTGTTAACGGTAAGGTAAGTGAATCTGTCGTTAACGAAAAGTAGGGAGTTTGGTCGCCGAAGTTTTCGTCAACGACAACATCGCTTACCCTGTCGCCCAAGTTGTCTTGCATGAATACTGCGACACTTGTGTGAGAATTTCGTCAACGATTTCACATTGTTGTCTGCAAAGTGTGTTCAAGGAATTGTTATCGTGTTACACGATTCGTTGATGTTGTCTGCAAGACACTTTCTACTGGGGACACTTTCTACTTTGAAGGTTGTTCAATGAAAAAATCTTTATTTTTTTAATTGTTTGGCAGTTTTAGACTAATGTGTAAGAGAGAGAGAGAGAGAGAGAGAGGGAGAGAGAGTGCGTGAATACATCTGCCTAACACATGGAGTGGACACATAAATTTTTTTATCTCATATGTAGCAATCAGGCTACACATGCTTATCAGTCTGTAGTGTAGATTACTCCCCGTAATCTCACCCAAACATACCACATGTGGCACTAGAAAACTCCTATCTTATTCTAGTGTACAGACAACAATAATAATCTCTTATCTCAAGTGGACTACATACAAGAATAGATCGCTGTTTAACTAAATATTATCTCCTTTACAGAAGAGACCCACAGTAAGACATTCACTATCTTTATTATACGAAACCAATATTCGCTATTTGAACATAGTCCTTCGGGGGCGCTGATCACGATTATGTAAAAAAGGTATAAATTAAATAGGGTGGATCGAAAATGGCGGTCAATTGAATAATTAAATTATTTTTAAACGCATTTTGTAGGTATATGGTCACTGATTACAAATGTGAAATCAAATGAAATTAATTTAAAACCTGTGAATAAACGTAAGAAAAAATTAAATATTTCATTTCTTAGCAATATCAAAAAATAATTAAATCGTTGGTTTATAGGGGCATAAAACTATGACATACCTCAGTTAAATTTGAAATATAGCCGATTTGGTTGGAAAACGTGCTTATACCCCCCAAAATATCAAATAATGGGCGGGCCGTTTTTAAAGGGGTCTGTACTTTCATTCGAAAAATGTATTCGAACAAAAGTTGAATCGAAAAAACACGAACGAAAGTGTAATTTTTTTATGTTCAAATATTTGATTGTATTTCTGCATTTTGTGTTTATTGTAAAAACATAAGTTACATTTTGTACTTTTTCAAGTATCGAAAGATACATTAATGATTCCAATTCGAGTGTCTACCACTCGTTCAAATAGTCTTTCGATCGTCATTATCATAAAATAAATTTGTAATGTCTCATATAATATTTATAACATTTCAACAGGCAACACTGATCTCGAAAATTTTTCGCAATTTGTTTGCTAAAAATCTTGCTAAGTCGCTACAGTCATTGTGCTTTGTCTTTATTGTAAACTTTGGTAGTTAGTTGTGTTGTCAATTATGTTGTAGTTATCAAGAAGTTTTTGCTTTGCTTGCAATTTTTTTGTTTACAATAGCTGTGTTCCCAAACCTGCAATATAGTACTATATTGTACTAGTTTTGCAATTGTTGCTAGAAAAGCGTTTCCTTACGCAGAAAAGTAGGAAAAATTGAAGTTAAATTTAAGAGAGTTAAAACCAAAATGGCGTTCTCTTCTCCTATTTTCTGCAAGACCAATTTGGCCTAGCACGAAATAGTAAATGTAGTAAATTATGAATTTGACATTTGATTGCCAGAGATATACAGTCCGAAATAAAGTATATGAAAGTTAGGGCTTCAACAAAAGGGACACACGCACAGACGCACACACATTTGCTTAAAAAAAAAAAAAAAACAAATAAGAAATTTAAAAATTGACAAACAGTTTTTTTATTCTCTTTTGAATGAAGATGAATGGTTGGCAGAAGATTCAGATGAAGATACTATAGAATGAAGACTTGGGTTGGTCAATCGTACCAAAATATCTTGGGCTTAAGACAAGTTTAGGGGCTCCACATGGATCGCTTTGACATTTTTACAGTAAGTAGTCCTCGGTGAACTGATTACAGTGATATGGGGAGAAATGCATACTTCTCGAGATATGGGCCTTGAAAGTTCGGAGAGTATGTTGTTTTAATTAGCCGTATCATTTTAAAGGTTATGGTTTGTGTTATATATCTAGATGAAGAATGTATTGCGTAGCCATGTATGAGCCTGTCCATATGTGAATGTCTTATTCTTAAGTTCTCTAAAAAATACCCGGTATAACCTTTTAATGATACCCATATTGTCTTGGAGGCAATAGAAAAAGGGTTGTTTTAAGAGAACCCCACCCATTCTCGATTTTAATTTTTCAAGATTTTCAATGGGCTGTTACATCAATACCAATGCTTGTTAAGATTTGTAACTTTGCACATGTATATTTGAAGATTTAAAAGAGAAGAAAAATAATTTACAAAAAATTTTTGTTATTGTTTCGTTGTTGTTTTTTGTAATTAAAGAAAAGTCCTTATTTTTGATGGCGGGCATGATAACTCCTCACTGAAACATCGGAATCCGAAAATTCCAACGGTGTTAGAAAGAGTACATGTCTGGCTCTCGTATGAACTAGGATTATTGACTTGGCTCTAAAATTAAAAAAATGGCGGACCTTTGAAAAAATATTTTTGGAAAATTTGGATTTTTGACCAAAAACCAAGTTAAAAAATAAGGAAGATCTTCACCCATTGGCTTTATCCTAGTTCATACGATAGCTATACACTCACAGAGAAACGTGTAAAAATTTGGAATGGATTGGATTATTAGTTTTTGAGTTATCGTGCCCGCCATTCGCAAAAAAAATGTTTAGAGAAAAACGCGTTTAAAGTTTGAGAAGCCCTTAATGCTGACATAATAAATCGGCTATATCTTCAAGAGTTCTTGAGATTTTCACTTGAAATTTTGTAGGGACATTCTTTAATCAGTGTAGATTCAAATTATATCAACAACAATTTTGACCCAGAGAATGGGGGGTCCCCTTAAACAAAATATGTTCCGAAATTTCAAGGCCAATATCTCGGGAAGTATGCATTTTCCCACATGCAATGTATATCACTGTAATCCGCACAAGGAGGGCTACTTACGGTAATCATTTCAAAATGATCCGAATGGAGCCCCTAAACTTGACTTGTTCCATATCTTGTTCTAGTTCGCAAAATATCTACCAATTTCAATAGCATTAACATTATGGGAGCGTCCAGCCATGTAAGCCTTTCCGGGTTCGGAGTCGTCGGAAACTCCACTTCCAAATATTGGATAAGGCTTTCCTCTAAATTATACAAATAAAAAAATAAACAAAAAGTATTTATATTATCAAAATCACGCAATGGACGCCGTTTAACTTTTTGTTTATTTTTTTTTGTGCACCAGGTTTCTCTAGTCTTTTTTTTTTTGTCCTTAACAAATGAAATTTTTGATTTTGACGTTTCTTCATGTTTTAACTATTTTTCGTTCCTGTACTTTTTGCGCAAATCTTGTATGTGAGAGTAATTTTTGATAGTTCGCTCCTTTACTAGCTTTACTATCAAAAGAACGGGAACGAACCTAATGTGGGGCTATTAGTTGCAGATGTACATGGCTGTCCTAAATATTTTGAGGATGAATTTAGCAAGCAATTTTGTAATTTTCGGTGCTTTTCTATTTTGCCGTTAGCATTTTAACCCTACCCCAAAACTTAAGTCAATATAAATAATTTTTGGTATGAAATCTTCTCATCCAATGAGAATTAAAAATACTAAATTACAAACAATTTGGTTGAAAATCCCGCACAATATACACATAAATTGAAATTAGGCGTATCGTTATATGGATGCTACCCTAAAATAAGGACTAAAACTTATAATATTTTGTAAGAGTTTGTGTTACACAATGAGAACCCAAAATATATATTCAATTGTTTCTAGCTCTTCCTCAAATTCACGTAGACGACTAAAATCCGCTAATCTGAGTCGCTTTCGTGATTGCCAGGATTTCGTCGATCAACTTCATCGGTTAGGAAGAGGTCTTTCAGATGACTGTCGACCAGCAACCATTTATCATCACTAGACCTGGGATTTTTGCATATTTTTTATGTTTTATCCGATTGGACCCAAATTTTGTATTTCGGCGTTTCACATAGGCAAAAATATGCAAAAATAGGCACGGTATGCTGGGTCGATATGCAATAAATATGCAAAATATAGGCAAAAATATGCAAAAAATGTGCAACGTATGCTAGGTCGATATGTAATAAATGTGCAAAACATATAAGCAAAATATGCACGGTATGCAAGGTCGATATGGGATTTTTGATGCATACTGCAGTAAAAATGTCCCGGAATGTAGGCCAGGACTTGTAGTCGCCATGAAACTGATTAAGTTCAATTGGCGGAAGATTTACATGATTAGAGGAATTTTGCTTAACTTGTGGAGATGGACTAAGACAGGCAGGAGATGCCGAAGCAGACACTAAAGAGACGTGTTAAGTTTGGAGATACATCTGCAGTATGTGGAGTATGAGGTTTTGTACTTCTCGCTGACTGTTTCTACTTCATTGGCGTCATCCTCATTCGGATCTTCTGCATCCTCTTCTTCCTTGTTGCAGAGATCTATTAAGCACTGTTCGTAGACTTCTTTATGTCGTTGCCATGTGGACCTGACTTCTTCTGTATGGATTCTTATGAGGCAGCGTGTAGTCAGAAAAAAGGCATTACTATTTAGCGAAGCCTCAAACTCCACTAAACTATCACACAGACAAATAAATATGTCTAATGACATCGGGACTCAATTCAATAAAATTTTGATTTGTGCCTAGATGTGATTTCGTAAATTCAATCTGGATTTTCCACCTTATATTTGTAAATATGTAATTTTGAAATAGTTGTTTTGTAATCGCTAAATGTAAAACAAAATAAATTGATGCATACTGCAGTAAAAATGCGCCGGAATGTAGGCCAGGACTTGTAGTCGCCATGAAACTGATTATGTTCAATTGGCGGAAGATTTACATGATTACAGGAATTTATTTTAACTTGTGGGGATGGACTAAGACAGGCAGGAGATGCCGGAAGCAGACACTAAAGAGACGTGTTAAGTTCATCTGCAGTATGTGGAGTATGAGGTTTTGTACTTCTCTGACTGTTTCTACTTCATCGGCGTCATCCTCATTCGGATCTTCTGCATCCTCTTCTTCCTTGTTGCAGAGATCTATTAAGCACTGTTCGTAGACTTCTTTAAGTCGTTGCCATGTGGACCTGACTTCTTCTGTATGGATTTCTATGAGGCAGCGTGTAGTCAGAAAAAAGGCATTACTATTTAGCGAAGCCTCAAACTCCACTAACTATCACTATCAGGCAAATAAATTCACTTTGGGGAATAATCCAATTACCGATGTAGATATATATTTGTCAATTAAAAAAGAATATTATTCTCTCACACTTTTCCTATTTTTGACCACTGTGCCAATGTATTGTGATTGGTTAATGTGCAAACAGTACATCATAGCGTTCGAGATACAAAATAAGGAATGTAAACAAAACATGTATTTTGGAACAATGACCATTGATCTCTGTAAGAAAATGGAACAGCTGGAACTGAAACATAAACAAATCGGTTCTTCTTCTTTGCATTTGTTTTGTGATTAGATCTGTGACTACCACTACCAAAGAGAGAAGACGTAAACAGAGGAATTGATACGAGTATAACAGTTTCACGTACGCTTCGTTATGCACAGATGCTATTATATTTTTGTAGATAGTATCCACTTGTTTACCACTTGTACTTTGTAGTCAATTTCTGCGTGAACTTACTGCGCTATAATAATATTTCGATGGGTTGATGTCGATCCTTTGAGTTTACCGGCAACTCCAGCTTCGAACTTAGATATTCTCGTTCTTGTTGAACCTTCTGATTATTTCCCAGTTTACCGGCAACTGTAGGGGTTTTTTTAATATTTCCTTGATTTTTAGATTGATTTTTTTGTTTTTGCTGTAGAAATAAGCACAGACCCGTATGCGCTGTATCACACGTGGTTGAAACTGTTCGATCTGACTCACTCAACTGAAACAAGAAAATGACTTTAAATGAGAACAAACCAATGGAGATGTTAGTGGATTTGAAATCTCTCGTAACTGTCTATCCGTCTCCACATGGACCAAAATGTTTCGTTATGAAGCGTTTGTTCGAGATTGTGGAACGTGTACCGATGGATTATGAAAGAAAAAGACAATTACTGAGAGCCGAAAAAACCAACGAAACAAAGTTTGTGGTCAATGTTGGTTTTGTACCTTGAAGACTTCGTGTTACATACAAACCAGAATGAAGCACAGCAACAAAGGAGACGACTGAATTTCTAATTTGATATGGATATGATAATTATTTTATTTCTTAAGATGTAGTTATGCTTTCTTTGAATGTTGGATATAGAAGAGACTTATTCTAAAGGAAATAGATCTTTCAAATATGACTTAGCAGAGTGAATAGTAAAAGAAGAATATTCAACGAATGTATCTTGGTTACTTTGTTATAAAAAATAAATTGGAGATTTTCATATAATGAATACTTCTAGTAGGGAAAAGTTATGGGTTTACGTTTCGACGTAAACATTTACACTGTGCTACAAAATATCAAACATTTTTTTCAGGGGTTCTAATTTACCAATTCTGTTTAGTTGGAGTCCCTGGACCACGAAAATACCTACAAAAATATGTATAAGTCATCCATTTTTTAACTGATTTTTTGATTTTTCTCATTTTCGAAAGCTTGTTTAATTTCCTTCCCCGTAATATAATAAAACTTATACGGCTTGATATTATAATTTCATCGTACGGTCCGAAGAAAAATAAATTTTGTAATTTTATCCGTATTTTTCTACATTTCAACCGCTGTAACGCAGCCAATCCTCAACCGAATAATATAAATTCGTTACAAAGTAAATAAGTTAGTCAAGTTTCAAATTGAAAATCCATGAAACCACGTTTTTCTCTATATTTACCGTTATAAAATAAATTTTCGAAGTGAACCAGAAAAACCAAAGGTATTTTCGTGGTCCAGGGACTCCAACTAAACAGAATTGGTACATTAGAACCCCTGAAAAAATTTCATGTTGCACAGTATACTAGGTAGATATGCAAAAATTGGCACGGTATGCTAGGTCGATATGCAAAAAATATGGACGATATGCAAAAATATGAACGGTGTGCATATTTTTGCATATTTATTGCATATCGGCTTAGCATGCCGTGCCAATTTTTGCATATCTACCTAGTATACTGTGCATATTTTTGCATATTTATTGAAAAATAAAACACAAAATAACAACACTGTGCAACATGAATTTTTTTCAGGGGTTATAATGTATCAATTGGTTAAAAAATGGATGACTTATACACATTTTTGTAGTGATTCTATGCATATTCTCTAAAGAAAGAATAATATAAATCCGTTATAAACTAAATAAGTTATTCGAGTTTCAAATTGAAAATCCATGAAACCACGTTTTTCTCTATATCTACCGTTATAAAATAAATTTTCAAAGTGAAACAGGGACTCCAACTAAACAGAATTGGTAAATTAGAACCCCTGAAAAAAAATTTTTGTTATTTTGTAGCACAGTGTAAATGTTTACGTCAAAACTTAAACCCCTATCTTTTCCCCAGTAGAAGTATTCATCATATGAAAATCTCCAATTTATTTTTTATAGCAAAGTAACCAAGATACATTCGTTGAATATTCTTCTTTTACTATTCACTCTGCTAAGCCATATTTGAAAGATCTATTTCCTATAGAATAAGTCTCTTCTATCTCCAACATTCAAAGAAAGCATAACTACATCTTAAGAAATAAAATAATTATCATATCCATATCAAATTAGAAATTCAGTCGTCTCCTTTGTTGCTGTGCTTCATTCTGGTTTGTATGTAACACGAAGTCTTCAAGGTACAAAACCAACATTGACCACAAACTTTGTTTCGTTGGTTTTTTTCGGCTCTTAGTAATTGTCTGTTTCTTTCATAATCCATCGGTACACGTTCCACAATCTCGAACAAACGCTTCATAACGAAACATTTTGGTCCATGTGGAGACGGATAGACAGTTACGAGAGATTTCAAATCCACTAACATCTCCATTAGTTTGTTCTCATTTAAAGTCATTTTCTTGTTTCAGTTGAGTGAGTCAGATCGAACAGTTTCAACCACGTGTGATACAGCGCATACGGGTCTGTGCTTATTTCTACAGCAAAAACAAAAAAAATCAATCTAAAAATCAAGGAAATATTAAAAAAACACCTACAGTTGCCGGTAAACTGGGAAATAATCAGAAGGTTCAACAAGAACGAGAAGATCTAAGTTCGAAGCTGGAGTTGTCGGTAAACTCAAAGGATCGACATCAACCCATCGAAATATTATTATAGCGCAGTAAGTTCACGCAGAAATTGTCTACAAAGTACAAGTGGTAAACAAGTGGAAACTATCTACAAAAAGATAATAAAATCTGTGCATAACGAAGCGTACGTGAAACTGTTATACTCGTATCAATTCCTCTGTTTACGTCTTCTCTCTTTGGTAGTGGTAGTCACAGATCTAATCACAAAACAAATGCAAAGAAGAAGAACCGATTTGTTTATGTTTCAGTTCCAGCTGTTCCATTTTCTTACAGAGATCAATGGTCATTGTTCCAAAATACATGTTTTGTTTACATTCCTTATTTTGTATCTCGAACGCTTTGATGTACTGTTTGCACATTAACCAATCACAATACATTGGCACAGTGGTCAAAAATAGGAAAAGTGTGAGAGAATAATATTCTTTTTTAATTGACAAATATATATCTACATCGGTAATTGGATTATTCCCCAAAGTGAATTTATTTGCCTGATAGTGATAGTTAGTGGAGTTTGAGGCTTCGCTAAATAGTAATGCCTTTTTTCTGACTACACGCTGCCTCATAGAAATCCATACAGAAGAAGTCAGGTCCACATGGCAACGACTTAAAGAAGTCTACGAACAGTGCTTAATAGATCTCTGCAACAAGGAAGAAGAGGATGCAGAAGATCCGAATGAGGATGACGCCGATGAAGTAGAAACAGTCAGAGAAGTACAAAACCTCATACTCCACATACTGCAGATGAACTTAACACGTCTCTTTAGTGTCTGCTTCCGGCATCTCCTGCCTGTCTTAGTCCATCCCCACAAGTTAAAATAAATTCCTGTAATCATGTAAATCTTCCGCCAATTGAACATAATCAGTTTCATGGCGACTACAAGTCCTGGCCTACATTCCGGGGCATTTTTACTGCAGTATGCATCAATTTATTTTGTTTTACATTTAGCGATTACAAAACAACTATTTCAAAATTACATATTTACAAATATAAGGTGGAAAATCCAGATTGAATTTACGAAATCACATCTAGGCACAAATCAAAATTTTATTGAATTGAGTCCCGATGTCATTAGACAAATTTATTCGTCTGTGTGATAGTTTAGTGGAGTTTGAGGCTTCGCTAAATAGTAATGACTTTTTTCTGACTACACACTGCCTCATAGAGACCCATACGCAGTTTCATGGCGACTACAAGTCCTGGCCTACAACCAACCAACCAAGTAACCAAGAGTCCCCTTACCAACGAAGGTTTCAACATCGCCTGGTCCAACTTGTGTGCTCGATACGAGAATAGACGAGTTTTGGTCAACGGTCAACTGAGAACGTTATTTACGTTGACACCAATTTCTACAGAATCTGCAAATGCGATTAAAAAACTTCAGCAGAATATTAGCTCCTGCATTTCCACTCTTAAATTGTATAAGATTGATGTTGCAAGTTGGAATCCAGTATTCGTCTATTTATACGATCGTAAGCCCTATCCAACGAAGTCTAAATCTAAAATAAATACTTTTCAAACGAATGTTAGTTTTGAAAATAGTAAAAATAGTAATTTGTGTTTGAACTGTTTCACCAGTGGTCATATATTGAAGAGTTGCAAAAGCAATAAATCTTGTTTCAAATGTCATAAACGACATAACACTCTCTTGCATAAAGATGGTGATGTAACGAAAGCATCAGCTTCTTCGAACACCTCTGCTAACTATTGTCAAAATGCAAGTTCTATGCCAGTTCACTTCAATCCAAAGACATACCCTCTCATACAGTCCACAACACCTACTGATGGTATGGTACAAAGCTGTTTTGCAACAAATTCCAAAAGTGCCTTGTTGGGAACCACTCTTGTTAAAATTATACACTTGGATGTTGCTTACATAGCAAGAGCCTTAATAGATTCTGGATCCGAGGGAACATTCATTTCAGATAAATTGGTGAATTTATCTCTGCTGTTGCGCAACTCGAATTCGCTGATCCGCGTTTTTATGAGAGTTGCAAAATTGATATACTTTTGGGGGCAGACGTTCTTCCTTTCATTATGCTTTCTGGCTGCCAAAATCAGATATGTGGATCAATTATGGCTCAGGAGACGGTATTTGGATGGATATTGATTGGTCCAGTTCCAGAAACTATCCCCAGATCTCAATCCACGTTAGTTTCTTACTTTTGTGAAATCTCTCTTGACAAGGTGATTTCACGGTTTTGGGAGGTGGAGAATATTCCTCAGAGGAAAATTATATCCAAATCAGATCAATTCTATGAAGAATTATATAAAATGTCCACAACTAGATATGAAGAAGGAAGATATTTTGTATCCCTTCCGTTCAAGGAAGACTTTCCAGAGATTATAAACATAGGAAAGTCCAGAAATAGTGAGATGGCACAATTTCTCCGTAATGAAAATCGTCTTCTTCGCAATCCAAAATTTAAAAAGAAATATGATGATAATGTTCAAGAGTATTTGACGTTAAAGCATATGGTTCCATCTCAAGCTTCCAACTATTCCCATACAACACCGTGCTATTACCTTCTACATCATGCGGTAATAAAGCCTGAGTGTGGTGTTTAATGCTTCATCTCCCACCTCTAACAGTTTAAGTCTAAATGATATGCTCTATGCTGGACCAGTCTTGCAGAAGGACTTAACGCTTCTGATCCTAAACTGGCGATTCTATCAGTACGTTTTTAATGGCGACATTCAAAAAATGTACCGCCAAATCCGAGTTAATCCGGGCCATTGCCAATTCCAACGAATACTTTATCGCAAAAGTCCAGAAGACCCAATACAGGATTTTGAGCTCAAAACCGTAATCTTTGGGGTAAACTGCGCCTGGCATACTGGCAAATGACTCTCTGTGTTTATGGAAAACGTTTCAGGAGCATTATCCTACGATAAATCAGATCAGAATTCCAAGATGGGTAAAATTCGCTCCCAATGCAGAAATACAATTCCATGGGTTCTCTGACGCCTCGGAAAAGGCGTATGGAGCCGTGGTCTATATACGTGTTGTCTATCCAAACGATATTTCCACATTCCTAATCACAGCCAAATCTAAAGTAGACCCCAATAAAAACACTTTCAATTGCAAAATTGGAATTATGTGGCGCATTGCTGTTGACAGACCTGATAGACAATGTTCTTACACAATTTGACATCCAGAATTCTCCGATATTTTGCTGGACTGATTCCGTAATAGTCCTCTCATGGCTCGCAAAACAACCTTGCTGCTGGAATACTTTTGTAGCTAACAGAGTCTCTAAGATAATTCAGGTTACGGGTAATTCTCAATGGCGTCACGTGGACTCGAAGGATAATCCTGCGGATTTGGTCAGTGGGTGTGTCTACCCTCGTGATTTGAAGGACAATCGTCTATAGTGGAGAGGACCAACGTGGCTATGTGAACCTATGGAATGTTGGCCCTCACCCACTCAGTATACTGATTTCGAAAATACATTAGAAATGAAACCCGTCAAAGTTAATTTTTCTTACTTTGCATCGTTTGACGACTTATTAAATAATTTCTCATTTTTTTCTAAAGCTATGCGAGCGATTGTATATGTTTATCGTTTTTATTTTGCTACACACCCGAAATTTCGATTAAGTTACCAGAAGAAAGATCGCACTGTCACTCCCAATGAGATGATATTTGCAAGAAACAAATTACAATTCAGAAGTTTGTTTATCCAGCTGATTACCTAGCTTTATCCACAAATAAATCTATTTCATCATCAAGTCCGATTTTAAATTTGAATCCATTCATTGATTCTTCTGGGGTAATGCGCCTTTGTGGTAGGTTAGAATTTTCTCCAAATCTTTCTCATAACGAGAAGCATCCAACTCTCGTTCCTTACAAATGCCGATATGATTTGCTTCTCATCGACTTCATCCATCGAATAACTCTCCATGGTGGCAATCAGCTGGTGATTCAACTTGTGCGTACCCAATATTGGATTCCAAAGGTCCAAAATCTGATTAAGAAAATTATTCGAACGTGCAAATCATGTATCCTTTACAAGCGTCGATGTCAGAGACAACTAATGGCAGCATTGCCCCACAAAGATGCGAATACTCCAGGCCATTTTCCCATACTGGACTTGACTTTGCAGGTCCTTTCGACTTGAAGAGTTATGAAGGCCGTTTTGTTTCACGTTTGTTTCACGACGTGGCTGTCCACTCCACCTTCACTCAGACAATGGAACCACTTTTGTAGGGGCATCACGAATCCTAGCGAAATGTTTCACCATGCTCTTATCCATAGCTATTCCCACCAGAATATATCCTGGAGTTTTATACCTCCAGGTGCACCACATATGGGCGGCTTGTGGGAGGCGGGGGTGAAAAGCTTCAAACACCATTTCAAAAGCACTGCTGGTAGTCATAAGTTTACCTTTGAAGAATTCCAGACATTACTGTCAAAAATTAAAGCTGGTTTAAACTCCAGGCCAATATCTCCAATGTCACAGAGATTCGTGAAACTCCAACATCAATCCAAAATTTGGCAACAGTTGAAATGTGTCCACCAGCATTTCTGTGCCCGATGGAAGAATGAATATTTGAAGGAGCTCCAAAAACGCACCAAATGGAAAAACCCCGAGAGAAATGTTGATAATGATATGCTTGTGGTTATTCGGGACGAATAATCCGCGTCACGTATGAGTTGCATATCAAAAAAATGCGCAGAAAAATAGGGATTGGCGTGCGTGGGTGTAGACGGCGTAACACTCTGCACTCTAACATTACGGTCCACTATTGATGCAGTAAACAAAGTAGATCTGATTCTTAGGGTTAACCACCGTATCAATGTCATTACGCCATCACTTCCGGATTCTATGAAAACTCATTTCTCAAACTTTATTCTCAAAGACAAAAGTTTTTACGAATCATTGTCGGTCGAAATTATCCTGGGGGTTGATGTTTACTCGATGATAATCCGAGACGGGGTGTACATCAGAAATGGGCTTCCGACAGCACAAAGTACGATTTTTGGAGTGGTTTTATATGGATTGTACACTAATTAAAAAACCTATCTGTATATTCCACCACTAGAAATACTGTAGTTTATACAGAACTGAATTCCCTTACACTGAATTGTATTATTTACCAAAATTAAAGAAAAAAATCATATGTTAAGTATACCATATCTAACCATAATCAGCTATTTTTGCAGTAAATACTGCAAGAGGGGCGGTAATGTTTACGTCAAAATGTAAACCCCTATCTTTTCCCTACTAGAGGTATTCATCATATGAAAATCTCCAATTTATTTTTTTATAGCAAAGTAACCAAGATACATTCGTTGAATATTCTTCTTTTACCATTCACTCTGCTAAGCCATATTTGAAAGATCTATTTCCTTTAGAATAAGTCTATTCTATCTCCAACATTGAAGGAAGCTGAACTACATCTTATGAAATAAAATATTTATCATATCCATATCAAATTAGAAATTCAGTCGTCTCCTTTGTTGTTGTGCTTCATTCTGGTTTGTATGTAAAACGAAGTCTTCAAGGTACAAAACCAACTTTGTTTCGTTGTTTTTTCGGCTCTCAGTAATTGTCTTTTTCTTTCATAATCCATCGGTACACGTTCCACAATCCACAAACAATAATATTTTTTTCAATACCGAAACAATACTATTTTTCAAAAGAAAAAATATTATAAAAAAATTAAAAGAAGCCAAAAAGGCTCAACAAAATCAAAATAAGAAAAAATCATCAAAATAATAATATTAAAAAATATGTATTTTTATAAAACAATTAAAAGAAGCCAAAAAGGCTCATCAAAAATAAAAGAAGCCAAAGGCTCGCCAAAAAAAAAACCATAAAGGCGCAAAAAATCAAAAATTGGCAAGTAATTATAAAATTAAAAATCACTAAATAAGGCAAAAATTCCAAAACAAATAGCTACAAAGGCAACCATAATAAAATATGTCCTCAGGAATAATGCAGGAAATTCAGGCTCTTAAGGAGCAATTGGATACATTGATGAAAGATGTGCAACTGTCTATGGACATGACGAGATTTTACATCTCAAATAATACTACCAAAGATGCGTACAAAATCCCGCGGGCAAATCCTCACATTGGAGGATGAATGGAAGTAGAGGTTGTTGAAAACTCAAATGTCGATAGTAATGCGGCAACAATGTTCCTTAAAGGAAACGAAGGAAATGACAATATTTTGTCTCAGCAGCAGCAACAACAATAGGATGTTACAACAACAGGGGTGGTACATCATCATCATCAACAACCACCATCCCATCGGTCAAGTACACAACAACAAATCCAAACACCGAAACCATTGAGGTGCAGCAACATCACCAATCGGTTTCGTCCCGCGGTAAGCCGACATATATTACGCTGCAAGTTATGCCGGGAAGGATTCCTGCTTACGGCGACATAATAGGTGGCAATGCAGCGCCACCACAAAAAGTTGTTTGCGGAAAAGTAGCGGATTTACAATTACAACATGAAACAATTATCCCACAACCAGCAACAGGAGATGGATCTCCAAGATACCTAAAGTTAAAGCAAAGGCTAAAGGATATGGCTCCACTGAAACAACCAACTGCTAGAGGTGAACCTCCAAACTATCAAGAACTAGTACAAATATTAAATAGACCAATGATGATGGTGCGCTCATTTGATGTAAACAAATGAACGCAACCCCCATGTGCACTGTGAGAACTGTTGTTATGTGTTTAAGTTTGATTAGTTTATGTAGTACTTAAGTCAGAATATTTCACAAATAAATTAGAGTTGAAATTACAATTGGTTTCAACATTTCATCTTTAATACATATATTGCATATTTTTTGCATATCTCGTGCATATGCATTATATGCAAAAAATATGAGCCCTTCATACAATTCTAAATCCTTTGAAACGAATTTGTGTCCAAGCAGAATTTCGATATCTTCGTTATTAAAAAATATGCAAAATACGAGGTCTATCATCACTCATAATCCCAATCCATGATTGATATTCGCAGATTTTCCAGTACCTCTTGTGGAGCAGCAGGGTCTTTTGGCGTCGGTGTAGGGTTCTGGGCTTCCTGCTTCGAAACAGTGCGTTTGGTTTTCACCACCGCTTTTGGCTTGATTCTCCATCAACACTACCGACGTGTACGAAGCAGTACTTCGTGCATCCAACAACTGCGTGGGTCTCTTAGCAGCAGGTTGTTGCTCGTCCGAGGACCTCATTCTCTTCACAGCCGTGGACTGTATCGAGATTTGGCTCCCGGAGTGGCAACTGCAGTAGAGGTTGACCCAACTGACGCAGGCACTTGCTTCGCTCGCTTCCTTTGTTTTATCCAACGAAAGCTGCCCAATTGTCATAACTTTTGATTTCGGTTTCGACACTTCGAAAGAGGGTGGATTATAAGCTTTTTTTTACGGGCTCTCCTTCGGGCTGACTTCGACAGATCCTTACCCACAGTTTTCGTGGATGATGGTGTTAGGGGTTTCTCAGCGCTCAGTTTACCTTTGGGGGTACTGAGAGTTCAGACCTCCCAACTACCAACTTCCTAGTTGAGTTCGGGTCACAGTCTTCTACTCTTTAGGAGGGACTACCGTGGTGTAGGAGTCCTTTCAATCAAGAAGTCCCTCGGATAGTTCCTGGAGAACTTCCGAATTAATTCGAGGTTCCTCCTGATCAGTATGAACTCCTTATCAGTTATCGAGTCTCTATCCCGTCCGATAAACCGGTTGCAGTTGTAACTGCTCTCCGGTAAATCTTCTTGTCAGAGGTCTCTTTGGAATTGGCTCCGTTAGTGGTTTCCGGCTCTGGGGGGTTACTCTGTATTGCGTTGCGAAAGCAAATGCGATGCGAAAGCTGAATGCGTTAAGAGTACAATTTGGTACTCTGTACTACGGCAACACTGGCACCACAAAGTAAACAATGTGGTACGAGTGTTTTTTTAAAAAACAAAAATGATGAACGAATTAAAAAAAGGAATTTTAAGAGATCGATCAAATATACTCTACCTAAGTGAACACAGGTATGAAGTAAATGTTAAACTTTTTCAAATATTTAATATTTAAAAATTTATACAAAATTTTCGTCTCAATAAAAATGCGTTTATGTATTTAGTAAACGCTATTAAAATGACCTCGTCGTTCCAAATAGATCCACAGCAATTCCAACTTCAATAAAAGTGGCCGCTGCTTTGAAATTGCTTGGTGGTTATCAACACCAACCTGTAAATATGCACACATAGTTTCACATTTTATATACAAAATATAAAACATTACTTTTTTCCAACCAGCGACATCTCTTGCTGGAGGGCCATTTGAATTAAGGGTTTACTTACATGTTTCGCTTCATTTGCGTTTAACGAACGAATTTGACATGCATTTTCGTATTACAGATTGCGGTGATGCCACATTTGCGTAAAGTAGATGCGAAAGGAGATACGAAAACGATGCGCGATGCGATACAATTTTCCTTACGCATCGCAGTACAGAGTAACCCCCTGATGATTTATACATCTTTACAATGGGAAGCACTTTGAAGGCCAGCCTAAGAAGTCTCGAGACTTCACCACAGGCCGTGGTGAAAGATTTTAGTGAGGATTTGAGGTTGACATTCACAGTTACCCAATAATAATATTGGACTTCCGACTATCCGCAACCTGTGGAAGCGTCCGATCGCATTCAGCACTTCTTCCCCAAGGCGAAACCATTTACATAAAATCGGATGGGAGATATATCTAAATCTGAATTGATTTCAACAAAAAACAAATTGATTTCAACAAAACAAATCTTAACACACATCATTCTATACTCAATACAATACACCAAGCAAAATATTATTTAAATCGAACAAACATAGGCCCTTTTGTGCTTCATTTACTTAAAATCGGACGGAAAAATTTAACACTTATCATTCTGCCCTCAATTCAATACGAAATGTTTCGTGTTTGTGCACAATAACTTAAAATTGTACGAAAAAGTTTACTTTCATCAGCAGAATATTAGCTCCTGCATTTCCACTCTTAAATTGTATAAGATTGATGTTGCAAGTTGGAATCCAGTATTCGTCTATTTATACGATCGTAAGCCCTATCCAACGAAGTCTAAATCTAAAATAAATACTTTTCAAACGAATGTTAGTTTTGAAAATAGTAAAAATAGTAATTTGTGTTTGAACTGTTTCTCCAGTGGTCATATATTGAAGAGTTGCAAAAGCAATAAATCTTGTTTCAAATGTCATAAACGACATAACACTCTCTTGCATAAAGATGGTGATGTAACGAAAGCATCAGCTTCTTCGAACACCTCTGCTAACTATTGTCAAAATGCAAGTTCTATGCCAGTTCACTTCAATCCAAAGACATACCCTCTCATACAGTCCACAACACCTACTGATGGTATGGTACAAAGCTGTTTTGCAACAAATTCCAAAAGTGCCTTGTTGGGAACCACTCTTGTTAAAATTATACACTTGGATGTTGCTTACATAGCAAGAGCCTTAATAGATTCTGGATCCGAGGGAACATTCATTTCAGATAAATTGGTGAATTTATCTCTGCTGTTGCGCAACTCGAATTCGCTGATCCGCGTTTTTATGAGAGTTGC
Organism: Musca vetustissima; assembly: GCF_032173495.1. NCBI lineage: Eukaryota > Metazoa > Arthropoda > Insecta > Diptera > Muscidae > Musca > Musca vetustissima. The sequence continues at coordinate 50,963 of NW_026874181.1, read as the reverse complement.
AAAATTGATATACTTTTGGGGGCAGACGTTCTTCCTTTCATTATGCTTTCTGGCTGCCAAAATCAGATATGTGGATCAATTATGGCTCAGGAGACGGTATTTGGATGGATATTGATTGGTCCAGTTCCAGAAACTATCCCCAGATCTCAATCCACGTTAGTTTCTTACTTTTGTGAAATCTCTCTTGACAAGGTGATTTCACGGTTTTGGGAGGTGGAGAATATTCCTCAGAGGAAAATTATATCCAAATCAGATCAATTCTATGAAGAATTATATAAAATGTCCACAACTAGATATGAAGAAGGAAGATATTTTGTATCCCTTCCGTTCAAGGAAGACTTTCCAGAGATTATAAACATAGGAAAGTCCAGAAATAGTGAGATGGCACAATTTCTCCGTAATGAAAATCGTCTTCTTCGCAATCCAAAATTTAAAAAGAAATATGATGATAATGTTCAAGAGTATTTGACGTTAAAGCATATGGTTCCATCTCAAGCTTCCAACTATTCCCATACAACACCGTGCTATTACCTACTACATCATGCGGTAATAAAGCCTGAGTGTGGTGTTTAATGCTTCATCTCCCACCTCTAACAGTTTAAGTCTAAATGATATGCTCTATGCTGGACCAGTCTTGCAGAAGGACTTAACGCTTCTGATCCTAAACTGGCGATTCTATCAGTACGTTTTTAATGGCGACATTCAAAAAATGTACCGCCAAATCCGAGTTAATCCGGGCCATTGCCAATTCCAACGAATACTTTATCGCAAAAGTCCAGAAGACCCAATACAGGATTTTGAGCTCAAAACCGTAATCTTTGGGGTAAACTGCGCCTGGCATACTGGCAAATGACTCTCTGTGTTTATGGAAAACGTTTCAGGAGCATTATCCTACGATAAATCAGATCAGAATTCCAAGATGGGTAAAATTCGCTCCCAATGCAGAAATACAATTCCATGGGTTCTCTGACGCCTCGGAAAAGGCGTATGGAGCCGTGGTCTATATACGTGTTGTCTATCCAAACGATATTTCCACATTCCTAATCACAGCCAAATCAAAAGTAGACCCCAATAAAAACACTTTCAATTGCAAAATTGGAATTATGTGGCGCATTGCTGTTGACAGACCTGATAGACAATGTTCTTACACAATTTGACATCCAGAATTCTCCGATATTTTGCTGGACTGATTCCGTAATAGTCCTCTCATGGCTCGCAAAACAACCTTGCTGCTGGAATACTTTTGTAGCTAACAGAGTCTCTAAGATAATTCAGGTTACGGGTAATTCTCAATGGCGTCACGTGGACTCGAAGGATAATCCTGCGGATTTGGTCAGTGGGTGTGTCTACCCTCGTGATTTGAAGGACAATCGTCTATAGTGGAGAGGACCAACGTGGCTATGTGAACCTATGGAATGTTGGCCCTCACCCACTCAGTATACTGAGTGGTGAGTGGGTGACATTAGAAATGAAACCCGTCAAAGTTAATTTTTCTTACTTTGCATCGTTTGACGACTTATTAAATAATTTCTCATTTTTTTCTAAAGCTATGCGAGCGATTGTATATGTTTATCGTTTTTATTTTGCTACACACCCGAAATTTCGATTAAGTTACCAGAAGAAAGATCGCACTGTCACTCCCAATGAGATGATATTTGCAAGAAACAAATTACAATTCAGAAGTTTGTTTATCCAGCTGATTACCTAGCTTTATCCACAAATAAATCTATTTCATCATCAAGTCCGATTTTAAATTTGAATCCATTCATTGATTCTTCTGGGGTAATGCGCCTTTGTGGTAGGTTAGAATTTTCTCCAAATCTTTCTCATAACGAGAAGCATCCAGCTCTCGTTCCTTACAAATGCCGATATGATTTGCTTCTCATCGACTTCATCCATCGAATAACTCTCCATGGTGGCAATCAGCTGGTGATTCAACTTGTGCGTACCCAATATTGGATTCCAAAGGTCCAAAATCTGATTAAGAAAATTATTCGAACGTGCAAATCATGTATCCTTTACAAGCGTCGATGTCAGAGACAACTAATGGCAGCATTGCCCCACAAAGATGCGAATACTCCAGGCCATTTTCCCATACTGGACTTGACTTTGCGGGTCCTTTCGACTTGAAGAGTTATGAAGGCCGTTTTGTTTCACGTTTGTTTCACGACGTGGCTGTCCACTCCACCTTCACTCAGACAATGGAACCACTTTTGTAGGGGCATCACGAATCCTAGCGAAATGTTTCACCATGCTCTTATCCATAGCTATTCCCACCAGAATATATCCTGGAGTTTTATACCTCCAGGTGCACCACATATGGGCGGCTTGTGGGAGGCGGGGGTGAAAAGCTTCAAACACCATTTCAAAAGCACTGCTGGTAGTCATAAGTTTACCTTTGAAGAATTCCAGACATTACTGTCAAAAATTAAAGCTGGTTTAAACTCCAGGCCAATATCTCCAATGTCACAGAGATTCGTGAAACTCCAACATCAATCCAAAATTTGGCAACAGTTGAAATGTGTCCACCAGCATTTCTGTGCCCGATGGAAGAATGAATATTTGAAGGAGCTCCAAAAACGCACCAAATGGAAAAACCCCGAGAGAAATGTTGATAATGATATGCTTGTGGTTATTCGGGACGAATAATCCGCGTCACGTATGAGTTGCATATCAAAAAAATGCGCAGAAAAATAGGGATTGGCGTGCGTGGGTGTAGACGGCGTAACACTCTGCACTCTAACATTACGGTCCACTATTGATGCAGTAAACAAAGTAGATCTGATTCTTAGGGTTAACCACCGTATCAATGTCATTACGCCATCACTTCCGGATTCTATGAAAACTCATTTCTCAAACTTTATTCTCAAAGACAAAAGTTTTTACGAATCATTGTCGGTCGAAATTATCCTGGGGGTTGATGTTTACTCGATGATAATCCGAGACGGGGTGTACATCAGAAATGGGCTTCCGACAGCACAAAGTACGATTTTTGGAGTGGTTTTATATGGATTGTACACTAATCAAAAAACCTATCTGTATATTCCACCACTAGAAATACTGTAGTTTATACAGAACTGAATTCCCTTACACTGAATTGTATTATTTACCAAAATTAAAGAAAAAAATCATATGTTAAGTATACCATATCTAACCATAATCAGCTATTTTTGCAGTAAATACTGCAAGAGGGGGCGGTAATGTTTACGTCAAAATGTAAACCCCTATCTTTTCCCTACTAGAGGTATTCATCATATGAAAATCTCCAATTTATTTTTTTATAGCAAAGTAACCAAGATTCGTTGAATATTCTTCTTTTACCATTCACTCTGCTAAGCCATATTTGAAAGATCTATTTCCTTTAGAATAAGTCTATTCTATCTCCAACATTGAAGGAAGCAGAACTACATCTTATGAAATAAAATATTTATCATATCCATATCAAATTAGAAATTCAGTCGTATCCTTTGTTGTTGTGCTTCATTCTGGTTTGTATGTAAAACGAAGTCTTCAAGGTACAAAACCAACTTTGTTTCGTTGTTTTTTCGGCTCTCAGTAATTGTCTTTTTCTTTCATAATCCATCGGTACACGTTCCACAATCCACAAACAATAATATTTTTTTCAATACCGAAACAATACTATTTTTCAAAAGAAAAAATAGTATAAAAAAATTAAAAGAAGCCAAAAAGGCTCAACAAAATCAAAATAAGAAAAAATCATCAAAATAATAATATTAAAAAATATGTATTTTTATAAAACAATTAAAAGAAGCCAAAAAGGCTCATCAAAAATAAAAGAAGCCAAAGGCTCGCCAAAAAAAAAAAAACCATAAAGGCGCAAAAAATCAAAAATTGGCAAGTAATTATAAAATTAAAAATCACTAAATAAGGCAAAAATTCCAAAACAAATAGCTACAAAGGCAACCATAATAAAATATGTCCTCAGGAATAATGCAGGAAATTCAGGCTCTTAAGGAGCAATTGGATACATTGATGAAAGATGTGCAACTGTCTATGGACATGACGAGATTTTACATCTCAAATAATACTACCAAAGATGCGTACAAAATCCCGCGGGCAAATCCTCACATTGGAGGATGAATGGAAGTAGAGGTTGTTGAAAACTCAAATGTCGATAGTAATGCGGCAACAATGTTCCTTAAAGGAAACGAAGGAAATGACAATATTTTGTCTCAGCAGCAGCAACAACAATAGGATGTTACAACAACAGGGGTGGTACATCATCATCATCAACAACCACCATCCCATCGGTCAAGTACACAACAACAAATCCAAACACCGAAACCATTGAGGTGCAGCAACATCACCAATCGGTTTCGTCCCGCGGTAAGCCGACATATATTACGCTGCAAGTTATGCCGGGAAGGATTCCTGCTTACGGCGACATAATAGGTGGCAATGCAGCGCCACCACAAAAAGTTGTTTGCGGAAAAGTAGCGGATTTACAATTACAACATGAAACAATTATCCCACAACCAGCAACAGGAGATGGATCTCCAAGATACCTAAAGTTAAAGCAAAGGCTAAAGGATATGGCTCCACTGAAACAACCAACTGCTAGAGGTGAACCTCCAAACTATCAAGAACTAGTACAAATATTGAATAGACCAATGATGATGGTGCGCTCATTTGATGTAAACAAATGAACGCAACCCCCATGTGCACTGTGAGAACTGTTGTTATGTGTTTAAGTTTGATTAGTTTATGTAGTACTTAAGTTAGAATATTTCACAAATAAATTAGAGTTGAAATTACAATTGGTTTCAACATTTCATCTTTAATACATATATTGCATATTTTTTGCATATCTCGTGCATATGCATTATATGCAAAAAATATGAGCCCTTCATACAATTCTAAATCCTTTGAAACGAATTTGTGTCCAAGCAGAATTTCGATATCTTCGTTATTAAAAAATATGCAAAATACGAGGTCTATCATCACTCATAATCCCAATCCATGATTGATATTCGCAGATTTTCCAGTACCTCTTGTGGAGCAGCAGGGTCTTTTGGCGTCGGTGTAGGGTTCTGGGCTTCCTGCTTCGAAACAGTGCGTTTGGTTTTCACCACCGCTTTTGGCTTGATTCTCCATCAACACTACCGACGTGTACGAAGCAGTACTTCGTGCATCCAACAACTGCGTGGGTCTCTTAGCAGCAGGTTGTTGCTCGTCCGAGGACCTCATTCTCTTCACAGCCGTGGACTGTATCGAGATTTGGCTCCCGGAGTGGCAACTGCAGTAGAGGTTGACCCAACTGACGCAGGCACTTGCTTCGCTCGCTTCCTTTGTTTTATCCAACGAAAGCTGCCCAATTGTCATAACTTTTGATTTCGGTTTCGACACTTCGAAAGAGGGTGGATTATAAGCTTTTTTTTACGGGCTCTCCTTCGGGCTGACTTCGACAGATCCTTACCCACAGTTTTCGTGGATGATGGTGTTAGGGGTTTCTCAGCGCTCAGTTTACCTTTGGGGGTACTGAGAGTTCAGACCTCCCAACTACCAACTTCCTAGTTGAGTTCGGGTCACAGTCTTCTACTCTTTAGGAGGGACTACCGTGGTGTAGGAGTCCTTTCAATCAAGAAGTCCCTCGGATAGTTCCTGGAGAACTTCCGAATTAATTCGAGGTTCCTCCTGATCAGTATGAACTCCTTATCAGTTATCGAGTCTCTATCCCGTCCGATAAACCGGTTGCAGTTGTAACTGCTCTCCGGTAAATCTTCTTGTCAGAGGTCTCTTTGGAATTGGCTCCGTTAGTGGTTTCCGGCTCTGGGGGGTTACTCTGTATTGCGTTGCGAAAGCAAATGCGATGCGAAAGCTGAATGCGTTAAGAGTACAATTTGGTACTCTGTACTACGGCAACACTGGCACCACAAAGTAAACAATGTGGTACGAGTGTTTTTTTAAAAAACAAAAATGATGAACGAATTAAAAAAAGGAATTTTAAGAGATCGATCAAATATACTCTACCTAAGTGAACACAGGTATGAAGTAAATGTTAAACTTTTTCAAATATTTAATATTTAAAAATTTATACAAAATTTTCGTCTCAATAAAAATGCGTTTATGTATTTAGTAAACTGCCAAGTTTCGAGAAAATCGGTTCATAGATATAGTATTAAAATGACCTCGTCGTTCCAAATAGATCCACAGCAATTCCAACTTCAATAAAAGTGGCCGCTGCTTTGAAATTGCTTGGTGGTTATCAACACCAACCTGTAAATATGCACACATAGTTTCACATTTTATATACAAAATATAAAACATTACTTTTTTCCAACCAGCGACATCTCTTGCTGGAGTGCCATTTGAATTAAGGGTTTACTTACATGTTTCGCTTCATTTGCGTTTAACGAACGAATTTGACATGCATTTTCGTATTACAGATTGCGGTGATGCCACATTTGCGTAAAGTAGATGCGAAAGGAGATACGAAAACGATGCGCGATGCGATACAATTTTCCTTACGCATCGCAGTACAGAGTAACCCCCTGATGATTTATACATCTTTACAATGGGAAGCACTTTGAAGGCCAGCCTAAGAAGTCTCGAGACTTCACCACAGGCCGTGGTGAAAGATTTTAGTGAGGATTTGAGGTTGACATTCACAGTTACCCAATAATAATATTGGACTTCCGACTATCCGCAACCTGTGGAAGCGTCCGATCGCATTCAGCACTTCTTCCCGAAGGCGAAACCATTTACATAAAATCGGATGGGAGATATATCTAAATCTGAATTGATTTCAACAAAAAACAAATTGATTTCAACAAAACAAATCTTAACACACATCATTCTATACTCAATACAATACACCAAGCAAAATATTATTTAAATCGAACAAACATAGGCCCTTTTGTGCTTCATTTACTTAAAATCGGACGGAAAAATTTAACACTTATCATTCTGCCCTCAATTCAATACGAAATGTTTCGTGTTTGTGCACAATAACTTAAAATTGTACGAAAAAGTTTACTTTAATCAGACGACGCGGCTTGAAACCCCAATATGTAGTTTGAAAATTGGAATTACGCTGTTTATTGTTGTGATCAAAAGCGTTGATATGTGGCTTCCTTCGTGAAATAAGCCGTTTTTAAATTGCAACAACAACAAAATACGTTGAGAACAATTATTTCTTTTTTCCGAAAAATGTCATCTTACTTATTTTTTAATTTTATACAAAAAAATTAACAAAAAATTTTAATTCTTAAATTTTACCAGAATTTCACCGAAAACATTAAATATTTAAAAATAATATATAATCCTTGCGGATTATAACAGTACCCTTCAAATAAATTGGGGGATCTATAATTATGAAATAATCGTAATCCTCAAAGTTTGCGAAACTTCTCTTGATGTTGCAAAAAAAAAACATCGATCAATACATATTTCAATGCGGATAAATTGCGACCAAAATCCGTAATGAAGTGTATATGATCCTCAGAAATCGAAATTAAGAGTTATTTTAAAAATTAAATTTAGTTATGAGAGACTGATTTTCAGGAAGAAGATTTTATTTTATCTGGAACGTAATATATATATATATATATATATTAGGGCAGGACAATTTGTATGGAGCCGAAAATCGATCGATTAAATTCAGCCCTGGTCAATTCTAAGCAACATAAAAAATAAAGATCAGAAATGAATTTCTCGACCCCAAAAATACATAAAAAGATAATATAGCAATGTATATGATCCTCAGAAATCGAAATTAAGGGTTATTTTAAAAATTAAATTTAGTTATGAGAGACTGATTTTCAGGAAGAAGATTTTATTTTATCTGGAACGTAATATATATATATATATATTAGGGCAGGCCAATTTGTATGGAGCCGAAAATCGATCGATTAAATTCAGCTCTGGTCAATTCTAAGCAACATAAAAAATAAAGATCAGAAATGAATTTCTCGACCCCAAAAATACATAAAAAGATAATATAGCAATGAATAAAAAATCTAATTTTGGATCAAAATGTTATAGGGAAAAAATCGAATTGTGTGAACAAGAAAAAAATGTGAAATCTATTTTTTATATACTTTTTGCCGAAGCAATACGTCGACTGTAGTTTAACTTTTTCCGGTTTACCAATATTACGTTATGTCATAAACTTGTTTTAATAATAACATGTTTCTCTTTTAGCGAATGCAGTCAGCAATCTTCCGAAACCTGTTCCCAAAATAACCGAGGCAACAACAAAACGGGTTTTGAACCTTGAAGACTACAAAAAGAAAAGAGGACTTATCTGATTAAACATATGTCTTTACATTTTATATTAGTATTTCCCCAATAAAAGATCCATACTGAACGAATAATTTAAAAATTGTCACCGTGTCGCCAGACATACCCATTGTGTCACCAGGTCTGATAAATGGCGTCAAATGGCAGTCTAGCAAATGCGCGTGATGAGTTCGTCGATCTAACCCAGCAAATCCGCGGAGCATAAGCGGAATAAATGGTTGGAGCACCTGAGGAGTTGCATAATCGGAACCAGTGTAGGTAAACAGTGGGTTCGCTCTCGAATCCTGTAAAAAGGATAACAGGACCTCAGTCACATTTACGATGGAACTGTTACTGATCCGACGAGTTGCGCCAGTTATTTTAACCGACAGTTTGTCGAGCATCCCTAGAGCGACATGGCGAAGCGATGAGTACTACGTCGTATATGATCTCTTCCCGCCGAGTAGGTATCAAAATGAGTGATGTCATCCGTATATACATGTATATGCTGAAACATCTGGACGATCCAGGAGTTGAGTACCTGACCAAAGTACTAAATTTGTCTATAGCCAACCACGTCGTTTCCGAACCGTGGACAGTATGCCAGCAAAGTTGAATCATACAGTCCGATTTCACTTTTGTCACCAGTCACAAGTAGCGAAGACTCTTTAGGCATTACTCCTCACCAGGATTAGGGAAAGCTATCCATCTCTCAACTATATGTGTGAACGCCACGAAATCTTTGGCCACATTGTACACCAAATGGATGCGGAAATGAGAATGCCATTGTTTGTGCTTGTCGAGGGGCACACAATTCCGACCGCCAACTACCACAAAATACATTGGACGGCATGTCCAAATCGTCCACGCAAATTACATCCATTTGCGATAACTTGAAAAGTAGGAACAAGGTCCTCAAATCTGTGGCAGCACATGGGGCGCAGATAAGGAAACCTTATTGACCTCCTACAAAGTGTGTTCTCCGAATACTAGTGTTACGCAATGGAGAACTGCAAGAGACTGCCTCCTCATGACACCAGTGGACCTTCTTCATGAGGAGACGGAGATTCGTTCATTACGTCAGCATATCAATATGCTTTCGTTGCAGTACCTGCTCGGGTGCAATAACCCTAACCATCACCATATTCCAGGCGTGTCAGAAATGATCTCCATGATGTAGATAGATAGGTCAAACATTTTATAAGGGAGCCTATAGATCAAGTTACCTATCGAACATATCTGAATAGCATTCATACTGGCGCAGTTGCCACAGCGTGAACGAATTCAGAGTGAATGCCGTCCTCGGAGCTCACCCCCACCCAGTTGTCTCAATGCGTATTGGGCACGGATTGATGACCGAGTTCCGAATGTCTGCCCAGAATGTGTGCACTTATTCAATTACATGGCCAAACTTACCCGAATTACTCCTGAAGGTCTGTGGTTGCAGACAATGGAAGTAGCTACAATTGTTATTTTGGAAACAGAACCAGATTGAATCAACCAAGAGAAACAATATTCATATAAAACTGCTACAGCGACAATGATAGCGAACTGGCCTGAAATTTCTCTACCAGCGACTGTCAACCCAGTTATATATGATGGTATTTTGTTTCTATTTTTACACAGCCTATCTGGTTTGGCCCTGTTGAAAGACTACAGCGAGCGGGAGCCTTCGTCCACGAGTTTATCTTCTTCGGTGGAAAACAAAACTCCACCGCAGTCTCCTCAACAGCACTGGTATAGTCTACCGCCACCAAAAAAGCGTTGGAGCATTGTAAAGCTGAATTATGCAACGTATGAATTTGCTGTTTACGTCGAAGCATCAGACACAGCCGTTGGAGCAGCATTGCACCAAAAAGTTAATTGTAACATGCAACCATTTTATTCGAAAAAGTTAACAGAAACGCAGCAGAATTATTCGACATAGGACCGAGAGTCAGCTGCCATCTACCAGGCTGTCTATCACTTTCGCTACGCAGTTGAAGGACGTAGTGCTACATAGTTACCGATCATCGCCCATTAATATTCGCCTACAACAGAAGATGGAAAATGCATCTCCACGTAGGTTGCTGCAGCTTGATTCTATTAGTCAGTTTACAACTGATTTTAGACATACACCTGGACGGGATAATTCGACAGCTGATGCCCTGTCTCGCATAGACAACATACACAGTAACCAAACTCAAGCAATTTCCAATTTAAAGGATTTAGCAGAAGCGCAAATAGTAGACAATGAACTGCAAGATTTAATAAAAAATCAAGGTATTTAAGAATGTGATGAACATATTGCTTGCGATACTTCTAAAACTCGAGATCGACCATACGTCCCAAAAAGTTTCCGGAAATAGGTACATTATTTATTACACATCTTAGCTCATCCTGGAATTCGTGCTAAAACTTTATTAGTGACTTCAAGGTTTGTCTGGACAGGGATGAATAAAGCTTTGTCAAAACATGTATACCTTGACAGCGATCAAAAACGCAGCGTCACACGATATCTACACCAGACATGTACGAGCGTTTGTCACACATAAATGATTACATCGTTGGCTATACAATATGAAGGGCAGCGATATTGTCTCACGATAATCGACGGATTTACTCGTTGGCCTGAGGCCATTCCATTACCCGACATGTCTGCCGAAACCGTAGCAAAAGGGTTCGTTACCCATTGGATTTCAAAATTTGGTGTTAAACACCGAATAACGACCGACATAGGCCGACAATTCCAGTCCGCGGTTTTCGCTGAATTAATGCAAACGATTGGAACTACTCATTTACGAACTACACCATATCACCTTCAGGCAAACGGCTTATTAGAAAGATGACATAGGGCATTTAAATCCGCCATTCTATTTCACGATTCATCGAGGTGGATGTACCAACCACCAATAATCTTAATTGGCATCCGCGTTGTATATAAAGCTGATATCAAAGCACCACCAGCAGAGTTGGTGTACGTTACTAACTTATGTATCCCAGCAGTGTTTTCCCTAAAAACAACACTTCAAGAAAATCTTGCGACAGTGATGTGGAAACCTTCAGGTACCAAATACGTATTACCGATGACAGACGATAACCGGCATTGAATTTTTGCATAAAAATGAGAATTTTCTCGATCTCTTTTCCTGTCAGCAGCGATGCAGTTCACGTACTTAACTCACAGTAATTTTCTATTTTAGAATTTATTAATTTTTCTTAAAGTGATTTTTTATTAATATTATTATTTATTTAGAAAGTTTTAATTTTTTCAATATAAGTTCGCCTCAGCGCCAAATGGCTTTTTAGAGGCTAAAAAGGCAACTGCTATTATTTACAATAAATAATAATTACACTATGCAAATTATGTAAAAAGTATTTCCAATTCTTGTAATAAGTATTCTTTCAACTTAGACTTGAATATAGACAACGGAACTATTCCTTTAATTTCTGATGGTATACTATTATACTCATTTGGATCACTATAAGATATTCGCTGTTTTGTAGTTTCAAGACGACATCTCACAACATTTAAGTTTGTGGATTGTCTTGTTACTCTCCCCGTCAAATATACATTTCTTTGATAATTAAGGACATGAGAACTTATTCCTTGAAGAGATTTAAATACGTACAGCAATACTTGGTACATATAAAGATCTCTAAGTGGCAAAATGGTTTTGGCGTAATCTCTATATAAATCTAATGTATGTGTCCGCAACAGAAGATTATAAACAATTTTTAAGGCTTTGTTTTGCGATACCTGCAAATGTTTAAGACACTGAGTCATATTGTATCCGTAAATAATAGGAAGATATTTTAGATGTGAATGAACTAGGGAATGGTATATCAATAGTTTTACGTTTGTATTAAGCTTATACCTAAACTTATTAAGAATTCCAATTCCTGAAGAAATTTTGGTTTTAATCTTATGAATATGGTTATCTCAAGATAAATTCTTACTAAAGTATATCCCTAGATATTTGACAGATTCCGATTCCTCAATCAACGTACCTTCTATGGATGGATGTTTTATTCGAATTCAGTGCAAGTTTGTTTAATCTTAAATACTCAACAAGAATTGCAGCATCACATTCAATTTCTGTTTTCAAAACCTGCGGGTAATTATAGTTATAAAATATAGCAATATCATCCGCAAACATAAAGAGTTTTCCCATAAAGGGAATGTTTTTAAGATCATTAATAAATATTTTGAATAAAGCAGGACCAAGAACGCTACCTTATGTAACACCACACCCCACACCCCTCTTTGGACAAAATGCTCCCGATTTGATAACAAAAATCTTGAAACAATGACAATGTATTTGTGGTGCAACCAATAAATTTCAACTTCTCTATAAAAATCTTATGGTCAACCAGATCGAACGCTTTGGTTAAGTCATAAAAAACTCCAGCAATTCCTTTATATCCCTTATCTAGTCCTTCACAAATAGGGTCTATAACTGCTACTAAAGCTTCTTGCGTACCTGAACCCTTTTTAAAGCCTTATTGATGTTCATGGTACAATTATAAAAGGTAACAGCAAATCCCAGCTGATTTGATTCCAACGTTATACTAGTGTCAATATGAATTTGACAAATTATGTTTTTAAAAATCACCCAACAGGAAAATTGGGAACGCATACAATTTAAAATTGTTCTTTATTATATGTGCTCCTGTATTCAATTTACTCAATCTGCCTGCTGGGAAAGTTTGAGGAAGCAAATCTTTCTTCAAGGAATAACTCGCTATTCCCAGCATTTTCATATGTGTTACACATATATATGGCAAAGGCTCAATTATAGGAAAGATGTGGAATAGATAGAAATATAAATTTGATAGATTTTCATTCATGTTTTTCAATTTTTATTTTGAGCATTCGAAAATATTTCATTTTGAAAATAAAAATAATTTGATGATAATTTGTTTGTTTATTTACATTTTTCTGTCAAATGAGTTCACATTAGTAGAACTTTCAACAACTAATTTCCATGTGGTTGTTGTATCGTTTTTTGTACAAAAACACTTGCTGTTACCTTCTATTATTATACCATGATTGATGTTCAAATAAAATATCATTTTCAATATGATATGAAGATAATTGTTCACACATGATTTTTTCGAAGATCTTATCAATTGTTGGAAGGATTGATATTGGTCGAAAATGTTGTACTCTATTTGATCCATGGATTTTGGGAATTGGAGTAATTTTGTGAATTTTTAGAGCAGTTCCTGAATCATCTTGTTAAAAATAGTATATATTCGTTCAGATATTAATTATTTTTTTAATAGAATTTTTTTCGTTATGTTGTCGTAACCAGTCGATTTACAATTATTTAGAACCATCAAAATGTTTTCTTCCTTTTTTTTGCTTACCTCATTAAATGAAAAACAAGTTGAAACGCTACATAATGTGTTAAATTCATTAATATCATCATGACTGTTTGAAACAATGTTATCACGAATATTTTGTATTGCCTGAGAAAAGAAATTATTGAAATGTTCAGCTTTATCACTGTCGTTAGTTAAAATAGTACCATTTTCTGTTACCAAAGTGTTAATACTTTCAGCATTTTTACCCAATTGTCTATTTAAAAAGGACCATAACTTCATACTATCTCCACCATATTTTTGCACATTGTAAGTATAATAATTATTCATTACGGCTTTGTTACATAACTTTATTACATTACTTAATCGTCGAATTCTACCTTGTATAAACGCGTTAACTTTGTCTTTCTTTCTTTGATAAAGAATTCTTATAATTTATCAGAGAAATTAACTTTTCTGACATCCAAGGTCTCAATTTTTTCCTGACGTCTGTGACATTTGTTGTGGTGGATTTACAGAAACTTTCAGCCGACAATAGAGCATTGAGTAACAGTTTATATTGTTCAGCTGAGTTTAGTCTTTCATCAGATGGACCTATATGCCTATACAAATATACACCAAACTTTTTATAATCAAACCAGTATTTTCGATCTATCATTATTTCTTCTCTTCCATACTTTAAATCAAGACTAGCAAACATAAGATTGTGATCAGAGATTGATGTTTCTATAGAGCTTGTTAAAATTGTATTTGACATATTACTGAATACACAATTTACACATGTTCCAGTTGCTGGTCTAGTTACAAGATTGTGACACGAAAACAATCGGTATTCTGCAAAAATATTAGTTATGTTCATCCTTTCAATTGTATTTAACAAAAGATCGACATTCAAATCGCCAACAAAACACAAGGATGATCATTAATTTTTAGTATCAATTGTTCCAGTTTACCGAAAAAAACTTGTAATGAACATTTATGTGACCTATACACTAAACACAATGAAACTCCGTCGACTTTTACCTAAGGCAATGATACCATTATAAAATCTAAGTAATTTTCACTGCTAATTTCAGTAACAGTATACTGCTGTTGTTCCGCCAAAACCATCTAACCTACAACAATGTATAGAATTAAATCCGGAAATAGAGTATAAACGTGTACAATCAGCGTGTATCCAACTTTCTTGGACTGCAATTATTTTAGGAATATTACCAAAATTCCAAATTTCATTTCGGAATATATTAGATTTCGATATTGAGGAAATACTTCTTGCATTAACAGATAACATATTAAACAAATTAGATTGAAAATCATATAAATATAAATATTTTGTGTTAATTAAAAGCCGCGTTATTTTTCTTAATAATCCCAACTGTATAATAGTGAGGCTACCGCTATATGGGCTATAATAAACTGGAGATCAATATTGATATTTTTTGGTAGTGAAATTTGACAGCCAATGAACATACAAAATTCCAGCCAATTCGGTTGGAAAACGTGTCCAAAAGATGTTGGGAACGGAATGTCATATATAAAATCGAAAAAGTATGTACAAACAGATGTTAATGTTAATATTACATTTAGCTCATGTTCTTCGTAAATATAAATTGCAATAATCGAATTGAGTATTTTTACTATATATATTTCGTTAACCCTTTGAGTCCCGAATCTTTCTTAGAACAAATTTTTGTTCAAAGATTTAATGCGACTATCCTAAATAGGATATGCACGAAATTTGACATCTTTACATCCTTGCATTCGGGAGATACAGTACATTCTTTCGGAAAAAGTCCAATATTAAGAAAACCAATTGGAATATCGACAAAAAAATCATTTTAAATTATTCACTATATTAATTTCTACAAGAATCAAAAATAATTCTGATGGCAGAACTCGTACAATTTCGTACCCTTTGAGCCACGAATTTTTTCGCGATCTTAGAACAAATTTCAGATTTAAAGCAACTATCCTAAATAGGATATAGATAAAATTTGACATAGCTACATCCTTACATTCGATAGATACAGTACATTCTTTCGGAAAAAATGAAGTCCAATATCATGAAAACCAAATGCAAAATCTACAGAAAAATTATTTTAAATTATTCTCTAGATTCATTTTTACAAGAATCAAAAATAATTCTGATGGCAGAATTCATACATTTTGAATACGAAGCGATTTAAATAATTTGGACTGTATACACAGATTGGTACTGTACACAAATTTACCCTCTTCTCTATATTGAAAAGCTCAAAACTTTTAATATCTGTAAATTTTCTTTTGATATGTGTCGTCCATACTCAGGTATTGACATATGAAGTCCAAATAATATATATTTACAAGCTGAATATTAAATATAAGCTCTAAAACATTTTGTTGCCTGTGGGCAACATTAGGTCACAAAGACTTTTTCGTGGAGTGCAACTAAAAATACAACAAAATGTCAACTATTCATATGTGGTTGTTTGCAGAAAACACTAGTTTTTATACCCTCCACCATAGTATGGAGTTTATATTAATTTTATCATTCCGTTTGTAACTCATCGAAATATTCATATATTCTTGATCAGACGATCTAGCCATGTCCGTCCGTCTGTTGTAATAACGCTATCTTCTGAAGGAATTGAGATAGGGTGCTGAAATTTTGCATAGGTTTGTCTTTTGTCCGCAGCTATGCCACGTTTAGGGATAGCTCCCATATAAGGGTACCCACCAATTTTCGCTATTCCGAATTCGCAGAAATTTGGTACAATGTATTCTTATTGGGTTGGGGAGACTGGGGCACCTTCAGCAATAGCGTTATCGATATGAAGCTCTCACCGTACATCACTGGTTTCGATACATAGGTATCGAATATCGAAATAAATAACTGTCACAAAGTTTGAAATTTCTAACTAATAAACTTATTTAGATGCACGGGTTTTTGTATTTTTACAGATGTTTTTGTAATATTTCCATTCCATTTCGTAAGTATTTCGTGTATAAAAATTTTCAAATTTTAAGCCAATATTATTAAAAAGTGGTTAATTACGATGTGTCTTATTGTAAAAATATTTAAAAATTATAATGTTTTTACAAGACTTATAGAAAAAATGAAGAAAACTGTAAAAAGTACATTCGGGATAGATTCGGCATTTTAAAGTGGGGAACATTCGGCCATATACAGATAGTGCAATATTATTTATTTAAAATGTTTTTGAGTTTGTCTTTAAAATAATCCTTTTATGTGGTTCGAAATTACATATATAAGACTAAACGTGCTTGTATTGACGAAAATGCGATAGAAAAAACATATATCTGATGGTGTGTGCGACCTTAAGATTTCAACGTCCACCGCTAGAAAATATAGCCCTAAAATTCAAACATAGTGTCGCGTATTAAAACCAAATATAGCCTTTAGAGGATTTGAATTTTAACCAGACTGATAGCGATGATAATTACCAGGCTATGACTATGATGCCGAATGTGCCCCATCAAATGCCGAAGCTACCCCGGGTTGGGGCACATTCGGCGAATTTGACTAATACTAATTTTTGATATCTTTTTGGTACTAGTTTTTATAATTAAGTGTCAGAGGACAATAATCAGTCATAAAGTTTTATATATGTTGAATAAGTACTGAGATATAGAGCTCTAAGCAAATAGTGCCGTAGGTGCCCCAGTCTCCCCTACTAAATGTCTCCACAAAAAATTATAAATATAGGTCGACTTTTTCAGATAGAACTCCTTAGAACAATCCTGTTGGTGCTTCCGGCGAAACCTGGTGCTTCACTCAGTGCCCTTTTAATCAATTCAAAACTTTTTATTGCCTCAGTTAGTGGCCCTATCTGGGGATTTTTGGCAATGGAAAATCAACAATTGATGAGACTTTGTCTGGGTCAACATTGAGGCAACATCTCCCTATTCTATACCCTAAATATTTTATCTCGGCTTGACAAAATTTGCTCTTTGAAACAGTAATGGTCAGACCAGCAGACTTTAACAGATGGGTTACCTCATGAAGGACTTGAAGATGTTCTGAGAATGTGGCACTGCAAACAAAGACGTAATCCAAATAGATAAAGAAAGGAATGCATTTATCCATTAAACGGCTCGTTATATAATATACACATTACTTATTAACAACTTACAAACTAAATGTTAAAACTAATACTGGCATTGCTGTTGTTGCACCATGCCTTAGGGAGACCGATGGTTGTCAAAATGGTTGTTGTTGGGGTGTAGATGGGCTATTTGCTGGTGTTCCTTGATATTCATTAACTGATCTTATTTACAACATTATTAATAGTTGTACAGTTTGTAGTGTTGTAGCGTATGGGATGGTAGATACCAAGCAACAGCTCTGATTGGCTTTAACATGACAAAGTCCAGGATTACCTTGGTCCCTCTTTCATATCAATTATGGACACTGACATCCACGCGGTGCCACCTGGGGAGCTATTCTCATCACCCGATGAAATAGTGAGCTAATATGTGCCGCGAGTTCATCCATAAGAACTATTAAAAATGGGTTGAGGCGTCGGATTAGTTCCCCACTCCCGAAAAACCCAACCTACTACGAAAAAGCTAAAAAAATTAAAACCAAACCCCCCTAATGTTGACGACCCCCTCAAACGTATAACGGACCACGATCTGCGAATCTGCACTTGGAATGTGCGCACGTTGTACAGAACAGGCGCAGTGTTCGCTTTGGCGGATATACTCAAGAAGTACAAAACCGATATTATTGCCTTAAAGGAAATGCGATGGAAAGGGGCAGGCGTAAGTAAATCATACGATTACGCCCTGTATTGTAGCTGCAATGAAACGAGACATGAATTTGGCTGCGGATTTATGGTTAACAGGAGAATAAAAGACCTTGTCTCCAGATTCACTACAGTAGATGAGCGAATTGCTATAATCCGTATAAAAGCTAAGTTCTTTTACATCAGTCTAATTTGCGCCCATGCTCCGACCGAAGATAAAGATGAACAGACATATTTTACGAGCGCCTAGAAACAGCATATGATCTTTGCTCTGGCCATGACATCAAAATTCTGCTAGAAGAAAATATCTTTGGCCCCACCGTCGGAAAATTCAGCCTTCATGAAGAAACATCCGACAACGGCATGAGGTTGATTGACTTCGCGGCAGCAAAAAACATGGTAGTTAGCAGCACCAGATTCAGGCATCTCGATATACATAAGGCCACCTGGATCTCTCCTGATCAAGTAACGAGAAATCAAATTGATCATGTTGTGATAGACGGAAGACATTCATCCAGTGTTTTAGACGTCCGATCGATCCGAGGAGCGAATATCGATTCGGACCATCGCAGCAAAGGTGCGATCTAATACAACACGGAAACTCGACGTCGAAAAGCTGCAAACACAACAGGTAGCCGAGGCCTACTCCGCTCAACTTACCCATCTGCTTGAAGAAAGCACTTCTTGTCCTGATAATAGTATAGAAGCACAATGGCAAAGAATTGCCCACTCCCTACAAACTGCACCAAAAAGAACAATTGGGTACCAAAAACCACCACCAAGAAAAGAAAAACGCAACGCATAGGGCAACCCTGCAGACAGTAGCAACACGTAACGTGATGGAGAATTATCGGGAGAAAAGGAGAGAGGAGAAACGTGTTTTCAGAAAAAAAGAAGAAAGAACAAGAAAAACGTGAGCGTGAGCAAATCGAGATGTACAGGAGTCAGAATGAAGTCCGGAAATTTTACCAACGAGTAAAACACCAAACTGAAGGCTTTGGTGCTGGCACATCCTCCTGTAGAGATGAAGAAGGAAACCTGGTGACAGATACAGACAGCGTGTTGAGGATCTGGAAGGAGCATTTCGAAAAGCTACTAGTATCAAATTGTGGCGATGAAGAAGATACCCCAGAACCAATAAGAGATGATGGTATGGAGTGTATACGACCTAGCCAAGATGAGGTCATAAAAGCAATTAATCGGCTCAAGAACAACAAAGCAGCAGGAGCCGATGGGTTACCAGCCGAAGTATTCAAGACTGGTGGCCAGATGCTGGTCAGGAGCATGCACCAGCTGATTAGCACAATTTGGCTAGATGAATGCATGCCCAATGATTGGAACCTCAGCATCCTGTGTCCCGTGCACAAAAAAGGTGACAAAACGATATGTATAAACTATAGAGGAATAAGTCTCCTTCCCATCGCATATAAAGTGCTATCCAGGGTGCTGTGTGAACGATTGAAGCCAATGGTCAATGACATCATCAGGCCATACCAATGCGGCTTTAGACCTGGCAAATCCACCATTGACCAGATTTTCACTCTGCGCCAAATCCTGGAAAAGACCCACGAAAAACACATCGACACATACCACCTATTCGTCGACTATAAAGCCGCATTCGACAGCCCTATCCGTTCAGAGGTGTTTAAAGCCGGATAACTTTAAGTGGCATAAGGTCAGCCGTTCAATACCGAACGGAGCCCTTCAATACCGAACGAGGATTCAGACAAGGTGACAGTTTGTCGTGTGATCTTTTTAACATCCTCCTGGAAAAGGTCATACGAGACGCAAAGGTGAACAGAAATGGCACTCTGTACACCAAACAACACCAGTTACTCGCCTACGCCGATGACATCGATATAATGGGTTTAACATTGCGAGCAGTAACAGTCACCTTTGAACAAATTGAAAAGGAGTCTGCCAAAGTGGGTCTGGCAGTAAACGGCGAGAAGACCAAGCTGATGGTATCAACGCGCAAGACGTCCAGTAGACTCGGACCAACTGTGGAACTTGAGAACTACAGCTTTGAGGTAGTTAAAGACTTTATATACCTTGGTATCGCCATAAATAAAACGAATGACATCAGTTTTGAAATTCGGAGAAGGATTGTGATGGCCAACAGATGCTACTATGGTCTAAGTAAGCAGTTTAGAAACAAGGCCACCTCCCGCCAGACCAAACTCAATCTTTACAAGACGCTGATACTAACCGTGCTATTATATGGATCAGAAGAATGGGTATTTTCGCAAGCAGATGAGGCAGTTCTTGGGGTGTTTGAGAGAAAAATTCTCCGAAAGATCTACGGGCCGATCTGCGTCGACGGTGAATATCGGCGTCGAATGAACCACGACCTTTACAATTTATACGCGGACATCGACATAGTCAGTCGTATTGAGCTGCAGCGACTACGGTGGCTAGGCCATGTTGTGCGGATGAATGAAAATGCCCCAGCTCAAAAGGCATATAAAAATGAGCCTTCTGATGGTTCCCGTAGGGGAAGGCCACGAATTAGATGGGAAGACCAAGTAGAAAACAACATCTTGGAATGTGTTCTTCCAAATTGGTGGACTGAGCACAAGACCGACGCGCTTGGAAATCTTTTTTAAGCTCGGCTTATGGAACAACCGTTCTCTAACAAGCCAGCTAAGTAAGTAAAGTACATATTTGTATTGTAAAAGTTTCTATTTAAATTTAGATCACAAATATTTTATTTATAACCCACACGTTGTGGGTGCAATGTATGTGCTTTGGATAAGCGGTTTGGTATGTTGTCGCACACGCAGTGGGTCAATTAGGAAAAGCATAAGAATGTATTTTTTGTCGTGTGTATTTTTGGGTGATCATAAATAAAGGCCATAAATGTGTCCAAACCCAAATCTATTTACACGTTCAATGTATGCTTTCGAAATGTATTGTAGTTTTATGTATTAATATGTAGGTTTGGAGTTAAGAAAATATTAGAAATAACATGAGCTCACCCCGAACCACGGAACCGTCAACACCGTGTCTAATTTCTCCCGTCACATTTGCTCATCATTTGGTGACCCCGACGTGATAGGCGCGTACATGATCCAATAATAAGGTTGTCCGATAAGGCCAGATGATTTCACCCGAGCTGACAAAATGCTTTCTATTGTGTGAAAACGTAAATAAAGAATTTGACAGCGTGGGGGATATTAATCAAAAATTGTCGATAACGATTGCTTCTGACTCGACCTGTTTATTGGATCATGGGCGCGTAATAAAGGACAAACTACGTTGGTTATCGCGTAGTATTTAGTGGCGTGATAGGCGCATATAAGAGAAAACATACATAAGAAAATATTAGAAACAAAATGGGCTCTCCTCGAACCACGGAACCGTCAACACCGTGCGTTTCTATCTTATCTAATTTCTCCCGTCACGTCTCGTGATGAGTTTAGGAGTCGGCTCATCATTTGGTGACGCCGACGTGACAGGCGCGTAGTAAAGGACAAACTACGTTGGTTATCGCGTAGTATTTTGTGGCGTGATAGGCGCATATAAGAGAAAACATACGTATAGTTTATCGCGAAGTCAAGCAATAGGCGCGTACTAAAGAAAGAACTGCGTTAGGTCTATTGTTAAGTGCTAGTAACGTGTTAGATATGGAGTTGAAGGCAAACCGTGCTAAGTCTACACGTATTGTTTTGGAATAGGCGCACTGCTGAAGCAAAGGCAGTGTTGGTCGTTTTCCTTTATTGTCGTGGTGAATACGTAGTGAAAGGTACTACCAAATTAGTTAAAGTGGAGTAGGGCAGTCGAAGGAAGAATAGTTTCTATTTCCATAGCTAAAATTTTTATTATAAGGAAAATACAGATATAGTTTCGTTAAAATTAATTTTGAATAATTCATTCAACATCCGAGGATGTTGGGCGAATATATCGTGTCTATTCATTTAAACCTGAGCAAAATTGCTCAAAAACGTGTGGCAGGAGAAATGAGAGATTATGGTTTAAGGGTTGCAGATTCCTTTATAGAAGCAAGGAAGGAATTCTTAGATAATGAGGTGAGGCTCCACCGTATGGGAAAGGTTCCATATGGAAAAGCTTCCGACGGAAAAGAACGAAAATAATGAAGCAGTATGGAGATGGCGGGAAGAAGAAAGGCTTGAAAATATTTTGCCTCAAACGAAGAACCTGAGGAAGACGCCATATTTAATGCAAAGACGTTTAACCACAACTATTGTACAACGAGAATCTTCACCGACAAGTTCTTCAAAGATTTCGTCAAACCCATGAGCATGGAGGAAAAGAATATGAAGAGAGAGAAGAAAGGAAGAAAAAGGATTTTCCTAGTTTTTCATCGGTGGGAAATAGAGTTATGCTGCAATTGGCTGGATGTTGTGGGTGCCGTTACCTAGCCATAAAGAACATAGTTTAGCTATTCCTATTATTTTATTATTTATTAACCCTTTTTGGCCAAATGTTGCCCACAGGCAACAAAATGTTTTAAAGCTTATATTTAATATGCAGCTAGTATATACATATTATTTGAATTTCATATGTCAAGATCTGATTATGGACGACACATATCAAAAGAAAAATCAAAAAAATTCAAAATTTTGGTAAAGTTATGAGCATTTCAATATAGAGAAGAGGGCAAATTTGTGTATACAGTCCAAATTATTTAAATCGTTTCGTATTCAAATTGTATGAATTCTATCATCAGAATTATTTTTGATTCTTGTAAAAATTTATATAGATAATAGGTTAGGTTGAAAAGAGGGGTGGGGTGGATGATACCACCACATGTCCAACATGAGAAGGACATACACTTAAGCCATATGAGGCCTGTTGTGCGCTCTAGATGTGCGGAGAAAGTACAAATCAAGAATTAGTGAAAGTGTATATTAATAAAGAAAAACATTTGGGTTTGATTTGCTATGAATCTAGGAATTCCGTGTTTTTGCGAACTCCTGCAGTCTTTTCCATTCAAACCCCCTCAGATCGCTTAGTCCGTGAAGAGTGTCATTTCCCAAGAATTGTCTCCGACGGCATGTAAATGCTGGGCAATGGCATAGGAAATGTTCCAGCGTTTCACTGTCTTCCCCACACGCTCTGCACTCGTTACTTCCTTCGCATCCAATCTTGAGTAGATGTGCCTTTAGGTCGAGGTGCCCCGCCTGAACTCCCGTCAGTCGGCTTATTTCTTTTTTGTTTAGCGTTAGGATTTGCTTAGTTATGTCTGCACTTGGGTCGCCCCATAAGATTTTGGTGATTTTTCCTGTCCCCTCATTATCCCAAAGGGTTTTGTGGGTCTCATGTGCCCATTCCCTCATTTCTTGGCGTGTTTCGCTAAAGAGTTTGGCGGTATACACCTCTATTGTGGGTAGTGCAATGGCACTCCTGGCTGGTTGATTTGCTATCTCTTTGCCTATGATTCCTTGGTGACCCGGTACCCATATAATTCGTACAGGTCCTTGTTGTGAGAAATCATTAATGGTTTTTATACATTCCAGTACAGTTTTGGATTTAATTGTTCTGGAAGATATTGCATTTATAGCTTGCTTGCTGTCCGTAATAATATTTACTGTATTTTGTCTTTGGTTTGAAACTAACCAGTTAACACACTCTGGTATAGCTTGAAGCTCCGCCTGTAAGATCGTGATGTGATCTGTAAGACGAAGAGAATTTTCGGTACCCGGTTCTTCGATAAAAAGTCCCAGTCCAGTTTTTCCTCCTAGTCGAGAGCCATCCGTGTAGCAACAGTTACCAGGCGGCATCTGAACTAGTATTCCGCTATTCCATTGTTCTCTATCTGGTATTATAGTTTCGCACCGTGTCACTACTCTCGTTTCAGGTATACGGTCTGAATCAAAGATATTGAATGTCGACTCAATTGTTGACTGTAAAATGTTTTTATGCGGTGTGTTGTGTCCGGTGTCTATCCACTCGTCCATTGCTTTAAGTCTAAAAGCTGCAACCGCCGCTTCATATTTTATTTGGATGTCTATTGGATGTATATATAATATTGTCTCCAAAGCCCTAGTTGGTGTTGTACGCATTGCTCCACATATTCCTAGGCAACACGTTCTTTGAACTTTCTGCAACGTTTTTACGTTACATTTTTCTTGTCTAGGATTACTCCCAGATACTTAACTTTGTTTGATATGACTATCGTTTTGTTTTGGGAGATGGACTCTTCGTACTGACCTATTTTTGTCTTTCTAGTAAAAAGACATATCTCAGTTTTGTCCGGATTTACTTTTAAGCCCCTCGAGTTTGCCCAATCGTATGCGATTTTTAGGACCGTTTCGGCTTTCCTGCATAGTAAGTTTGCATTCTTTCCCCTAAGAAATATTATAACGTCGTCTGCATAACAGACTGGTTCAAATCCTTCGTCGGTTAAGTTCCTTAAGAGTCCGTTTATGGTGGCTATCCACAGGAGCGGTGACAGAATCCCTCCCTGTGGTGTTCCCTGACCTACTTTGTTTCTGATTGTTATATCATGTATGCTACAGCTTATCCATCTATTCCTTAGCATACCGCTAAGTTATACATCTTCTCGGCGAAGGTACCCTCAATATAGTGTACTACCTCATGTAAAGCGGTTTCCACTGATCTCCCCTTTACACACGCATGTTGTTTGTATTTCAGCGTATCATTGGGTATGCTGCACTTTATCATGGTGTCGATTGTACGTTCCATGGTTTTGAGTAGGAAAGAAGTTAGGCTTATTGGCCGATATGATTTTGGTGTGGCGTAATTTGCCTTGCCGGGCTTGGGTATGATGACTACCCTGGCTTCCTGCCAGGCTTTCGGTGTGTACGTCAACCTTAAGCAAGTATTAAAGAGTGCGGCTAGATGTGGTAATAAAAATACCGCCTCTTTTTGTAACAACGCGGGGAAGACGTTTTCTGGTCCTGCCGCCTTCAATGGTGAGAAGCTTTTTAGGTCGTCTAACACCATTGACTTGTCAATAATTGGTTCCTCTGATCTTTCTTCCCTATCTATCATGACATCGTCCATTGTCG
Source organism: Musca vetustissima (assembly GCF_032173495.1). Lineage (NCBI taxonomy): Eukaryota > Metazoa > Arthropoda > Insecta > Diptera > Muscidae > Musca > Musca vetustissima. The sequence continues at coordinate 25,672 of NW_026874181.1, read as the reverse complement.
ATGTGTTCGATGGGAAGTGAGCATTTATTAGGAACCTTAGTGCTTCCTCGATTGTTTCTATCCTATTACCCTCGCCGTCTACCATAGTTTCGGGTTGGGTGTGGGTCTTGGATAGAAATTTCTTGAGTTTTGAAACGTCGTTGACGCTATCTACCTGTTCGCAGAACAGCTTCCAGGAGTTATGTTTGCGGTTCTTGTTAATTTATTGTATTCTTTCTGTTTATCGTGGAAGTTGTCCCGGAATACTGCGGATTTTTTCGGCGTTCTCTGTTGTAAAGCCTTCGGACCTCTTTTTCTTTGTTCTGTATCTCCCTTGTCATCCAGGGGTTTTCAAAGGCAGATCTCCTTTCTCGAAGAGGACAACTTTCTTCGAAAGACTTTACAATTACTTCCGTCATCTATTAAGTTTGCTGAACATAATGTTATATCTAACACCTCCTCTCTAATTCTGTTAACAAAGGTAGGTTTATTGCCTATGTTAGGTGTTATCAGATCGTTAGTATTCAAATAATCTAAAAGGGCCTGTCCTCTTTTGTTAGAATTTGTACTGCCCCACGCAATATGATGTGAGTTAGCATCACTACCAATTAGTACTTCGTTACCTGTTTCCTGTGCTTTATTCACCAGTCGCTGCAGCTCCGCCGTCGGTGGTGGTATCGGCGAGTCGAACGGTGAAACCAGGTAAACGTTACCATTCCCCTGTTTCAGTACAGTGGCATCTGACAACTCTGGGGAGAAGAGAAAACATACATTTTTATGACATATTATACAGGTTCACGGACGAGACCCTGTATTTACATAGAAGAGTTGGTAATTTATATGGTTTAATCCAGAAACCTTGTTTTTAATTGTCCAAGGTTCCTGGATCAGTCCGATGTGTATTTTACCTTTTATAATTTTTTCCATCAGGGCCAGGGTTGCCGTCTCGCTCCGATGGAGGTTGATCTGGATGACTTCAATCAGTTGTCTTCCAGTAACCGGTTTTCTTGGGAGTCTCTGATATTCACATCGGCTCCCTCCTCTATGTTGCTGGGAATTATCCCCTCGCTGCTTTCTTTGGCTTCATCGTCTCCAATCCTTGCCTTTTGAAGTAAACGGCATTGGGCACGTAGTACGCCTTGCCCTTGGTCTTAGCCAGACTTGCCATTGAAGACCTGTCTAAGCCTAACACAAGGAGAGGCCCTTTCTCCTTCTCCTCCCTGTGGAAGACTTCCCATTTCATCACGTGCAGTGTCTTGTTTTGTAGGCTGAAGACCTTGAGCACGTGTTCCGTGTCGAAGTCGCTACCCCAACCCCTGACGAAGACTGTAGCCTTTTGTAGTTGTGGAATATCTTTTTTCCTCACCAGCTTGAGCTTCATTGTTCCATCTATTGGTCCAATGCTTGCCACTATCTTTCTCAGGGCTTTTTGGACTTCCAAATTCCAGCATTAGATAGTCTCCTTGCAGTAGGTACTCCATTATCTTAGTATTGACCACATTTAATACTTCTTTATGGGACTCCTTCTTTAGCTTACCGGACGCGCTATTTCCGTCGATCACTGCATAACAGAGATCGTCTCGATAGCGCTTCCTGGCAACCTTAGCATAAGACGGCGGCTCCTTACAATCTGTTGCTGTCATCTTCCTCTTTCGCAACTTCCGGTTGGTCCTTTTGGGATTCCCGGTCTTTGAGGAAGATTCCGACTCAGCACTCGTCTTCCTGATACCAAAGCCAGCCTCGTCTGCCATCGTCAGTGGATTCTCGTGACAGTTTCCTTTGACGTTTGTTTGACTCAGCTTTCTCTTATTATCATTCGACGGGAAGCTCTTTTTCTTTTTGGCGGATTTGATAGTCGTCTGCTCATCCGGAGACCTTATCCTCTTTGCCGCTTTCGCAGAATTGGAGGGAAGTTCAGGCTTATCCTTTTGAGTTTCTGCCTGTGTCTCGCTCTTTTTGTTTGTCCGGTTCATTCTGGCCAACTTCCGCCTTTGTACCCCAGACAACTGCTTCTTCCTAGTTGTGAGTTTGGCGATGTTTTTACTCACCTCCTCTATCAGCCTCATCTCTCTTCTGGCTCCCCAAGACAGTTATGTTTGTCTGATTATCATGATCAGACACAGAGTTCGAAGTTGAGTCCACTCCTGTCTCTGAAGGCTGGGTCGAGATTGCTCTTGCCCTGTGGTTCCTCAACATCGAGTTGGTGTTGCCCGAAGGCTGAGTGCATGTAGCTATACCTTCGACTACAGATGCCAAGACACCTGCGTCTATAGGAGATTGTTGCTCACGATCGCAAGATGATGACGGGGGTTGACTCGTGGGCAGATCAACGACACCCGCCGGTACTGAGTTATTTAGGATCTGCACCGTAACGTTTATTCTTTTTCTTTCTTTATCCATCTTTGTTTTTTTGTTTTAGAGGAACACCCCATAGTTAGTTTTGGTCCGCGGGGACAGAAGCCCTGGAGGTGGGTGATCAAACTATATTACGTACAGCGTGCGCTGGTTATTTATGGAATTTTTGATATATTTGAACATTTTAGAAATTAAGATATACAGTATTTTTCGGTTAATTGACCCTACGGTTAATTGGTTTCCACGCTTAATTGGACCACATGATGGGGCAAAAAACATTTCATAGGAAAATACATGTAAATTTTCTCGGATAATTCAACCCTGTTAATTGAGTTTCCCACTTAATTGGTTCAAAATTCATGTCATCAAAAATAAATTTCCTTTTACTTTTCACCGGTTAATTGCACAATAATAATTGAAAAATAATCTGTAATTTTTTTACATACATATTTGACATAATTTGTGAAAAAGACTAGGTGGCATCTTTACTAATTCAAAACATATGTTTATTGCTAAGGAAAAACTTCGCGAAAGCGTAATTTGTATTTGACATTTGGATTTTTTTTAAATCATTAGTAGTTCCAATTATACGTGATTACTATAATTGAACAAACTATTCAATTAAGCGGGTTCGGATAATTGGTTCCTCGGTTAATTGAACGAAAATTTGTGCAAATTTTGATGTGCAATTAACCGAAAAATACTGAAAATACCAAATGTTGAATGTTGATATTCTCCTGTAGAAATATAGAAACGTCAGCTCGAACCCAGGAAATATTGTGGTTAACACAATATTTCTCCCAGATCGATTTCGGATGAGTATGGAAAGGAAGAAACAAAAAGAAAACACAGTAGGAATTAGAATTCAATATTCAGGATTTATTTGAATGCAAGAAGATGAATAATTCGGGGAAGTAAGTTCTTACCGATGTGCACAAAGGTTAAATCGCAAGTAAGTAAATTATACAGAAGAGAATGTTAGCAAGGTCCGAGAAAGCACAGACGACATGAATGGTGTATAAAAAGGAATTAACGCATACATATGTAAAAAGGAGAGTGGTAATGACACAGTATGCGTGCGAAAATCAATTAGAAGAAAAGGGTAAGAGCGGGAGTTACCAGAAGGCAAATAGATCAACTTTGTAGCTCGATTCCGACATTAACATCGCCGCCCACCTTGCAGTTACACTGCAATGAAATAATACCGGATCATACTGTGTGTGCTTTTTCGGATTACAACTTTGATGAATGAAGTTCGCATAATTTCGCTGTGAATAGGAAAGGGTAAATAGCTGAAAAGGAAAGTTTGTGTTTCGTTCGTACGGAAAAAAACAAAATAGTGCAAATTTTTTCGTCGTATTTTCAGGGAATTCCTTTTTTTATTTTGATTTCAGAATAGAAATAATTATATTGTTTCAGAAAGGAATCATTAGTTTCAGGATTGAAAATGGTGGACCTGGTGCTAGCACGAATACGGTCTGTAAATTACCCAACCCCACATCGTGTTGAGAGCAGTTGGCAGCCCTGGCCTCGAAAGGGTACCATCCCAAATGATCTTGGTGTACAGATCAGCGCCAATGATGATGTCGATGGGGGACCGTTCGAAAAATTTAGAATCCGCCAGGTATAAGTTTGTGTAATTACTCCGGAACTCTGCAGGCAATGATCTGGAGGGAGTCTGGACACCCAGTCTGCTAGCAACCCGTAGGGTTGCCTCCAGACATCGTTCAGAATCGAATCTGCAGCTCAGAGTGAGAGGACATAAGGCCTCTTTGTCCATCGCAATCGTTGTCAGGTTCAAAGAATCTGCCAGACGCTGGGAAATTCGACTTATAGTTGAACCGGAGTCCAGAAGACATCTGGCGGAACTCTTCACCTTTCCATCCGTAATATGAATCATCGCAGTAGGAACCAGCACAATTGTATTTTGGCGGAGAATAAAAGATAACGTCTGCGAAGAGGTACTCCTGGAAATAGATGGCGACGGCTCGGAAGAAGACCGACCTTCAGGACGGGTACGCAATGGAGCAATCTCACGCTCTTCGACAGCCGGGGCCTCCTCACGCTTGTCAGTATGGAGCAGGGTGTGATGTCGCTTATGGCAGTGCTTGCACCCTTTTGAGGAAAAACAACCGCCATGGGAATGTTCGTGGGCCAGACAATTGTTGCAGTATTTATATTTTTCTACGGCATGGATACGACCAAAAGTGCTCAATCCCAAGAACTTACGGCACAGGCGCAACGGGTGGCTGCTTCTACATAAACGGCAAGAATATGCCGGACGCTGTTTTTCGGTACTGGAGCGGATGCTGGATCTAGCACGTCGTGGAGATCGGTCGGACATATTGTTCTACGAAGCGTCAGAATAGTAAGTGTGTTTGCAAGAATTAGTTTTGGGTGGATATTACGACGAGCTTCGTGATGGGTCGAGATATAGTTCCTCTCTGCGTTACTATATCCGCGACTCGTACACGTCCGTCTGAACCCAGGTAAACTTTGGAAATGCGTCCCAGACGCCATGCGTTCGGTGGAAGATTGTCATCGATGACTGCAACTAAAGAGTCGACACTGACGTTTGCCTCCGGGTTTTGCCATTTGTTGCGCTTCTGAAGTTCACGTAGATATTCATTTTTCCATCGAGAACAGAATGTTTGGTGAATAGCCTTCAGTTTTTCCCAACGATTCAGAATGGTCATAGAGGAACCATCGATGTGTGGATCTACGGGAACAATAATTGGAGTCCCAATGAGGAAATGTCCAGGGGTGAGTGCAGAATAATCACCAGGATCCTGGGACATTGGGGATAATGGTCTGGAATTAAGACATGCTTCTATACGAGCCAATAAAGTAGAAAATTCTTCAAAAGTGAATTTCATGGAGCCGGACACTGTAGGTCTTGATGTCGAAAGGCCCTGCGAAATCTAGGCCAGTCCGAGTGAATGGACGAGAAAATTCAGTCCTTTCTGGAGGAAGAGCCGCCATGAGTTGCGTCTGGCAACGTTTTTTGTAGAGTATACAAGCCTTACATTTATTGATGGGAGCCTTGATGAGATTTTTTACCTTCGGAATCCAATACTGAGAGCGAATTACTCGTAGAACTAGTTGATTACCGCCATGAAGAGTAACAGAATGAATGAATAAAACCAGCAGTCTGGAGAAATGACAATTGGATGGAAGAATTATTGGGTGTCTTTCATTATAAGACAGCCCCGGAGCGGACGAAAGTTGTCCACATGAACGAATTAGTCCTTCTGAATCCATGAATGGATTAAGATTGCGAATGCAACTGGATGGCGCAGTAGAATTCTTAAGAGAAAGTGCCTTATACTCATTCGGATAGAAAGCCTTTTGGCACAACTGAATCCACCGATTTCGAGCATTATTAAGCTCACTACTTGTCAAATGACCAGCGGCATGGTCGAAAGTTGTCCTGTACCTCGGATGCGTACGATATATAAATCGATACACGAAAGCTAGTGCCCGAAGAGCCTTGCCGAAGCAAGAAGTGACTTCTAAAACGTCTTGAAATTCAGAAAAATACGCAAAGTTAACATGAACGGACTTCTTTTCTAAGTTCGTCTCCGGACTTGAAACGACATCTGAACACCACACCGACGTAGGTTCACGCAGCCACTGGGGCCCCCGCCACCATAAGTCATTGTTGACAAGGTCTGACGGAAGAACCCCTCTACTGGCTAGATCAGCTGGATTTGTCTCAGAACACACATGGCGCCACTTGGAGGAATCGACCACTTGAATAATGTTAGACACCCTATTAGCAACGAAAGTTTTCCAGAAGCAAGGTGGTCTAGCCAACCATGAAAGAACAATTGTGGAGTCAGTCCAGCAGAATATGGAGTAGGACGGAACATCCAGAAGTGGAAGAAGACTGTCGATCATTTCTGCGAGAAGTGCAGCTCCACATAACTCGAGCCTCGGGATAGATAACGTTTTTAATGGAGCCACTTTGGTCTTGGAATACATGAGGTGCGTGGAAACAGTTTCACCTGAGGATATACGGACATATAAGACCGCGGCATACGCGCTCTCGGAGGCGTCACAGAATCCATGGAATTGCACACTAGCGGCAGGAGTAAAGCCTATCAATCTAGGAATCCTTATCTCATTTATAACAGGAAAATCGGCCAGAAACTTCAACCACTCTGATACGATATCCTGAGATAACGAATCGTCCCATCCTAGACCAGAAGCCCAGATTTTCTGCATTAGAATCTTTGCTAACACCACACAAGGAGATAGCCAACCAGCAGGATCGAATAATTTTGCTATTTGAGATAGGAATACGCGTTTGGTATATGTGAACGAATCAGAGAAAGACTTGACCGCGAAAAAGAAGGAATCAGAATGAGCATCCCATCGTATCCCCAACATTTTGGCTGTACTACTTTCTTCGAGCTCGAGAAAGTCCTTGCAGAGGAGATGTTTAGACGGAATATCGACCAAAAGAGCTTTGTCATTAGATGTCCATTTCCGTAAGAAAAACCCAGCGGACCCGAGAGCTGACTGCAACTCCTGAATAGAAATCCGTGCCAATGGAACAGAATTAGCGCCAGACAAAACATCGTCAACATACATAAAATTACGAAGAATATCGCTAGCTCTAGGCAATCTTGAACGAATATCGTCAGCTAACTGATGCAGAACTCGAATTGCCAAATAACGAGCTGAATTCACCCCGAATGTAACTGTCCGTAACTGATAGTCTTGAACTTCCTCATCTGGGCCTGAACGATATAAGATCCTCTGGAATTTGGCATGATCTGGATGAACTAGAATTTGCCGGTACATCTTCTCAATGTCGGCATTGAATACAAACCGGAATAATCTCCATTTCAAAATTAGCATGGTTAAATCGGATTGCAGAATCGGACCCGTATGAAGAATATCATTGAGACTTAACCCGCTGGAAGAAGGAGATGAAGCATTGAATACTACTCTCACCTTGGTGGACGTGCTATCGGGTTTGATAACGCCGTGGTGAGGTAGATAATAGTTGGAACGAGCTGAAGGGTTCCAAGAAATGGCGTGCATATGACCCAACTCACTATATTCCCGAACAACTCGATCATACTCCTCCTTGAACTCGGGAGTTCGCGTGAGCCGATTCTCGTTCCTAAGGAACTGAGCCATCGCACTTGATCTGGAATGTCCCAAACCTATACCATCAACATTAGTTTCCTTAAACGGTAAATGAACAACATATCTGCCGTCAATCGCTCTGGTCGTGGTAGACTGATACAGATCTTCACAAATTTGACCGGATGGGGACAAAAAATTCTTCCTTGGAAGATTCTCCACCTCCCAAAAGCGTGAAATGTCTTTATGCAAAGAAATTTCACAGAAATGTGAAACGACGTTGACCGATCGGGACGAAGTTTTGCCTATCGGACCGGTCAGGACCCATCCGAAGACAGTCTCTTGGGCAAGAAGAGAACCACAAACGCCAGCTTTTGAATTGGGCAACATTAAGGATGGCAGCACATCGCTACCGAAAAGTAAGTCGATTTGTAAACTCTTAAAGAAATTAGAATCAGCCAACGACAGATCTGGAAGATCTTTGAAGTAGGAAGTCGGAACTGTATGGCTCGGAAGACTACCCGAGAGCTTTGGAATCACAAATGCAGTCATGGTCAATTCGAAATTATGATCAAATGGCGAGGAAAGAACGAAAGTGTACTCCTTACGTACGCTGGCAGAATTTGAGCTGTTAAGCCCTGAAATTTGAACACTCGTCCGTTTATAGGGCAGCTTGATTTGATTGAACAAACGTTCGGAGATAAAAGTGCCCTCTGAATAGGATATACCATTATGAAGAATATGTACCATTGCTGTACCTAACAACACTCCCTGAGCATTGGTCGAGAAATAATTTTGAACGTTCCCAGCGCCATGTCTAGTGGACTGTAACTCTGTTGGAGGAAAAGGCGCGGAGTTGGGATTAGGATTCGAAGAATTAGGAGTAGTATTAGATACTGACGATACAGCCGGTGAGGAATTAACAGGAGCTTTGTGAAGAAGAGTATTATGGCGGTTATTGCAGGTATAGCAGTTATGCTTGCTAGGACAATTTTTAACAGAATGCGTTTTAAGACACAAGCCCTGACGCTTGATCTCGGAACTGCGCATATCAGGGTTCATTTTTAAGAATTTTGGGCATTTTCGAATGATGTGAGCTTCATTGGTGCACAAAGGGCACTTTGGATCGGATATCCTACTTTGGAATGCAATAGTTCTCTTAGGTGCTTTGGATTTCCCATCGGACACACTCTCCTTCTGACTGGAGCCAGAAACGCATTTACGCATCTCGGAAACCGACTCTAGAGTAAGATACCTATTGGTTAGAAATTTGTCTAATTCCGCCCACCGTGGAATACTGTCCTTATTCGAAAGTGTATGTTCCCATAAAGTAAGAGTGGAATCAGGCAGGCGGTTAGAGCACAAGAAGACAAAAATTGGATCCCAACTGTCTACGTCGATATCATAGGTCTTCAGAACGAAATGCAGGAATTGATGTCCCTCTGAAGGCTCTTCAACCCCTCAGAGGACTCAGAACGAACGACAGGAAGATTGAACAAGACTTTCAGTTGACCGTTTACAAGAATGCGCTTATTTTCATAGCGATCGCAAAGATTAGACCAGGCTTGATTGAAACCAGCGTTCGTTAACGGACTTTTCTTCGCCTTTGGTTTTTTGAAATAGATGAAATAATTTTTCTACCGAACTGAGGCGGGAATTCTTGATGTACATAGCTGAGAACATGTCCCGAAATGTGGGCCATGACATGTAATCCCCCGCAAAAACTGCTGTATCGCAAGGTGGCAAATTGAAGGAATACCCCGACTGGATATGTTCAGAGTTGGACGGACGAGTTGGAGTAGCAACAACGGGGGACTCTTTCGGAGTGGAGTCTGACTGGAGGTCCTCAGAAATTTGTGACAATTGGGAAATACACTTGCAATAAGTAAGGTATGTGGTCTTGTATTTAGCCCGAATGGTTTCTAGTTCAGAAGCTGTATCTTCATCACCCGATTCATCCCCTCTATTGCCCTCGGACTCACGATCGCGGATGATTAAATGAACGGAACTAATAGGAAGGATATTATCACTAATATCTGAATCAAAACCCACGATCGTGTCCGCTAGGCGAATGAATGAATCCAGCGACATCTTGGAAGGAATAGGTGCGATTTCAAATAACAATAAAAAACCCGTGGAAGAAAAGTAGAAAGACTATTCCAGCAGATCAAAAAAAAAATATTGCTAGAGGAACTCTAAAAAAAAGAAGAAACTCGATGGAAGCAAAGCTTTCACGGTAATTGGACAAAGAAAGAAATCTAGAATTTAAATATATATGAATATATATATATGATAGAATAATAACTGTGTTTATAACCGTAGAAATTGTTGTTTGACCATATATAAATAACTATAATTATTGTAATTATTTTGTTTACTATTTTTTTTAATTTTATTAAGTGTATAATATAGTTATCTACGTGAAAGGATGATTCAATTTTACCACGAAAGTAGATAATCAGAAATACTTCAATTAAGGTAACCGGTTACTCGGATACACAAAACGAACTAGCGACCCCTGAGAGCCGTAGAGTACTAAAAGTACAGAATACCGGCTTTCGCACTATGGAGCCCTATATGCAGGAAAGGTGTGCTACAGAGAAAGAAAACAAGCAACAACAACGATCACTGGCTGAAATATCACCAACACACAGCGAGAATGAGCGTAAAGATGAAACGAAAAGAAATTATGAATTGTTGTTGTCACTTTTTTGTATGGCACACAAGTGAAAAGAATAATCACAAGAAATGAAGTGAATACATATGCGAATATAATGGAGAACGAAAAAAAGAACAATGAATGCTCTTACTGTATTGTTCTCTTAAAAAGTTATGCTGAAAGCGACACTCTTCCACCGAAATCGCGTATAGAAATAAAACTGATGTTTTGCCGACGACAAATGCACTTTTAGGTTGTAGGAAAATTTGCACTACTTAATGAAAGGAACGAAACCACAAACTTACCTTGTTCTTTTAAGGTTTGATGATGAATTAGTGTTAATGAAGCTGTTAATACCAAACTGGAACAGAATTTTCGGCTTGAATTTGTATCCGGATCGCAGAGGACCAAATGAAAATACCAAATGTTGAACGTTGATATTCTCCTGTAGAAATATAGAAACGTCAGCTCGAACCCAGGAAATATTGTGGTTAACACAATATTTCTCCCAGATGGATTTCGGATGAGTATGGAAAAGAAGAAACAAAAAGAAAACACAGTAGGAATTAGAATTCAATATTCAGGATTTATTTGAATGCAAGAAGATGAATAATTCGGGGAAGTAAGTTCTTACCGATGTGCACAAAGGTTAAATCGCAAGTAAGTAAATTATACAGAAGAGAAGGTTAGCAAGGTCCGAGAAAGCACAGACGACATGAATGGTGTATAAAAAGGAATTAACGCATACATATGTAAGAAGGAGAGTGGTAATGACACAGTATGCGTGCGAAAATCAATTAAAAGAAAAGGGTAAGAGCGGGAGTTACCAGAAGGCAAATAGATCACCTTTGTAGCTCGATTCCGACATTAACAATACTGTAACTTTCAACAGAGTGTTAATATTAAGAAAATTGTGTTTATTTTACATATATTAACTATACATTTTTATTAAAAGATTGGAATCTATTAAGGCGCAATCTGTACAGTTTAGTGAACAGTACGTAAGAGCTTAAATTCTGAAGTCAGATAGTGTAACAAAAATATTTGTATTGTAAAAGTTTCTGTTTAAATTTAGATCACAAATATGTGCTTTCGATAAGCGGTGTGTTATGTTGTCGCACACGCAGCGGGTCAATTAGGGAAAGCATAAGAATGCATTTTTGTCGTGTGTAATTTTTGGTGATCATAAATAAAGACCATAAATGTGTCCAAACCCTAATGTATTTAAACGTTCAACCACGGAACCGTCAACACCGTGCGTTTTTATTTTGTCTAATTTCTCCCGTCAAATCTCGTGATGAGTTTAGGAGTCGGCTATTCACTTGTTGTGTGTTTTTTTTCGTTTTTTAATTATTTTAAAATCACTTACTAGTTTGGATAGTAATTTTATTTAATATTTCATATCAGTTTCATTATTGGTTTTTTTTTTGGTTTAATTATACAAGTACTTTCAGTTTATATGAATAGAATTATATAAAAAGAATGTAACTCGTCGAAATATTTACTTCCGACCATATATAGTATATATATTCTTGATCAGGGTAAAATTCTAAGACGATCTATCCATTTCCGTCCGTCTATCCGTCTGTTATAATCACGCTGTCTTCTGAAGGAATTGAGATAGGGTGTTGAAATTTCGCATAGGTTTGTCTTTTGTCTGCAGGCAGGTCTAGTTCGATATATGGGATATATCGGTCCACGTTTAGGCATAGGTCCCATATAAGGGTACCTACCAATATCCGGTATTTTGGCGTTCTTGAGCTCGTTTTATAACCGAATTCGCAGAAATTTGGTACATATAACGGTACCTCCTAATTTTCAGGATTTTCATATAACCCCCTTTTTATATTAAAATAGATATGTGATATTCCGTGTTTTGGGTTTGGTTCTAAGACTCTGATAAAAACAAACTAGAACGTAAGGTTCGATTATGAACTATAGCCCGTATTTAGGCCTAGCCGTTGCCCCTGTGTGGGAGAAACATGGGGTCTAGAACCAATATCTCGATGAGGCATTATTTCACAGTGCCTAATTAGCCATAAGACTGAGGGTATAGTTATCTATTAAAAATTAATGGTTTAGATAATCGGTTTGTAGAAATGTCGTATAGGTCCACTTTTTGGTATGTACCCTATATTTTCATTTCAAGTAGCTGCTTAACGCTTTTTCACTTGTTTTAGCTAAATGTGTCTGCAAACGACTGCTAATGAACGAATTATTAATACTGCAATGAATACTAAAGCTAATCAAATAAAATACCGTTATAATTGTTTTTGTTGTTTTATGGTTTTTATTTTCTGCCCATTAGATATATTAGTATTCATTTTTACCTTTCAACTAGTGTTTCTTATTTGGTGCTGCCAACACAACTCTGTAGGGGATTTGCGATAGCTGGAATTCATCTACGTCCAAAATGTACTACTCATTGTCTAAAATGTACTTTTTTTGAACGCTCCATTATATTTCGGTATTCATTTTCTCGCTACGCCAGTAGTGCAGTTAATTTTTTTTTAATCTCTTATCATATATTCAGTTGGTTTCATTGTGTTGGTCACTGCGTTAACTGAACATGTGTCCAACCTGCTTAAAATTAATTCTTCTACAAAAAAACTAAATCATACCGGGCTCTTAATAGAAATAGATTGATGAAACTTTGGAAAATCCGAAATATGCAAGAATAAGGAAAAGAAATAAATAGGAAAGAATATTTGTAGTTAAACTGACCAAACCTATATGCATAGAAGCAGTTGTTCCCCGGACGGTTAACCTGCAGAGGAAACTCCCACCTACCTTCGGCGGAATGTTTTAAAAATGGGAGCTTGTCGTCCGGGTATTCAGTGACACATGTCGCTTTGGCAAGATACCTGGGCATACCGGTACGGTCAAGCCATAAAGTGCGGCTTCTCCCTCGTTGGACTGGACGGATGTTGCTGTGGATCCAGCCTATATTTTTTTTTAATTTAATAAATTAGGTGCAAAATTGTTCGGCGGCTTTCAAATTTTCCAAATACAAAAATAAATAAATAAAACTTTGCCGATATGGAGCTTTAATATCAGTTATGCTAGAGTAGGCCACACGTCCAATCTTCTTCAAGAGTCAAATCAAAAAGGAACGAAATGTATCCATTTAATAAGGAAAGAATGCCCCTGTCATCATATTTTTTCTTTTGTTTCGCATTTATTCGATTTCTCTCAGACGTGTTTTGTTTGACATTATTCACAAACATATGATTTGGCTATTGTGCATGATCGTAAATAGGCATGATTCTTCTTATTCCCAATAGAAAAACAGAGGCGCACCCCACACACAAGTTAAAGCCACCACACTGACGCTTCCTTCATCTTGCTTCACATGACGTCATTGCATTTTTTCTATCAGCAATATTATTTACAATTTATAATACAGGTCCATGCTTTTTATGCTGCCATAATCAATTCCAGGAAGAGCTCTTCGCGCCATCCACCAAGTATTAATAAAGCACATTTTGTTTTTAAAAACTTACCTATTTACATTCTTTTAATATATAATTTAAAAATAACTATTTATATGACGTAAAAAGTGTCCAAAGTACACACATCCACTGCTTCTGCACGCCACGCCACTGTACATATCAGTGCCTGAAATGAAAGGATACACTAAATATTTTGACCAAATAAAACAGCTATGATATTCACTATCATGGACATTTGTTTTTTATGTTTTGTGATAAAAGGTTATATACTTTGTAAAAAATTGCCAAGAGAATTTTATATCAAAGACACAAAACACTTTTCCTTATTATCGATAGCTATAGTCCCCATTCTCACATGCCCCCATTAACATTTTGACACAAGATCTCACGATGAGAGTTGCGTTATAAAAAAGGTGTACGTTCATTGCGTTTCGTTCGTTTTTCGCGATTTAGTTATATATTAAAATTTTGTCAGATAAACACAACTTTTTGCGTGTAATTATTTTATATCTGTCAGAAGAAAACAACATAGAGAGTTGTTTTTTTTTGTAATTTACAACATACAACATTCATTGGTGTATATTAAAAAGCTATTTTATTTGTCGGTGTTTATTAGTGGATTGCAATAACATTGTTTTTTTAAGCATTTTGGTCCCCTGTGCATGTTACCAACTAAGTCAAAATAGTACTGTTCATTTTTTTCAAGAGTTAATGTAGATAACGGTTCCAGATTTGATAAAAATATGTAGCGAGAATCCAACACAGATTGACAACCATACGGAGAAAAGCCAATATCGTTCGAAAAAATCGACTTATTTATGGTATCTTTATAATAACGTTGCATATTCACATCGTGGCACATAATACGTAAGAGTTCCTTGTATTGTTTACGCCTTGCTGTATCCATGGGTATATCGTTTTGAAAATTAGTAACTGGTGTTTCACAATTGGATCTCATCACCCATTGCACACGCAATATGTAGTGGGGTATCTCCATTATTGTTTTGATTATTGCAATTGGAATACGCCGACAGTAATATTCGTACAACTCCAGCGTGTCTATAGCGGCATGCTGTGTGCAGTGGAGTATCTCCGTACTGGAAAACAAAAATAGAATTCAAATCAGGCTCATATATAATATAAAAACCTATAATTTCTATGAAATATTTTCGAGGCCGATGTATACTGATGAAAAATAGGATCAAAATCTAATTTGTTGGCAATATATATATATATATATATATTCATCTAAATTGGTGGGGAATTGGCGGAATGAATTCCATATTAATGCTATAACTTTTTGAATTGAGTTGTTTGTCCTCTTAAAGCGATGCCGCGAAATCTTCCTAAAATCAAAAGAAAAAAATCTCACAGAATGGCTGTCAACTTTCGGTTCGTTGCAGCTCGACCCGGATTCACATTTTGCAAAACTCGTGCATCTACCATAGTTTCGGGTTGGGTATGGGTCTTGGATAGAAATTTCTTGATTTTTGAAACGACGTTGACGTTATCTACCTGTTCGCAGAACAGCTTCCAGGAGTTGCGTTTGCGGTTCTTGTTAATTTATTGTATTCTTTCTGTTTATCGTGGAAGTTGCCCCCGAATACTGTGGATTTTTTTCGGGGTTCTCTGTTGTAAAGCCTTCGGACCTCTTTTTCTTTGTTCTGTATCTCCCTTGTCATCCAGGGGTTTTCAAAGGCAGATCTCCTTTCTCGAAGAGGACAACTTTCTTCGAAAGACTTTACAATTACTTCTGTTAATTTGTTGACGTTCCTGTCTATGTCATTCGTGTCTAGGCATTCATAGTTTGGTTGCCCTAAACCCTCCTTGACTAGTCTCCCGAACTTTATTCAGTTAGTTTTGGACTTGTTACGGAAGTGTATTGGTTTCGGCGGTGGCCGTAGGATTTTGAACATAAAATATTTGTGGCCAGAAAAGGAGTACTCTCTTTCGTCTCGCTCCGATGGAGGTTGATCTGGATGACTTCAATCAGTTGTCCTCCAGTAACCGGTTTTCTTGGGAGTCTCTGATATTCACATCGGCTCCCTCCTCTATGTTGCTGGGAATTATCCCCTCGCTGCTTTCTTTGGCTTCATGGTCTCCAATCCTTGCCTTTTGAAGTAAACGGCATTGGGCACGTAGTACGCCTTGCCCTTGGTCTTAGCCAGACTTGCCATTGAAGACCTGTCTAAGCCTAACACAAGGAGAGTCCCTTCCTCCTTCTCCTCCCTGTGGAAGACTTCCTATTTCTTCACGTGCAGTGTCTTGTTTTGTAGGCTGAAGACCTTGAGCACGCCTTCCGTGTCGAAATCGCTGCCCCAACCTCTGACGAGGACTGTAGCCTTTTGTAGTTGTGGAATATCTTTTTTCCTCACCAGCTTGAGCTTCATTGTTCCATCTATTGGTCCAATGCTTGCCACTATCTTTCTCAGGGCTTTTTGGACTTCCAAATTCCAGCATTAGATAGTCTTCTTGCAGTAGGTACTCCATTATCTTAGTATTGACCACATTTAATACTTCTTTATGGGACTCCGCTATTTCCGTCGATCACTGCATAATAGAGCTCGTCTCGATAGCGCTTCCTGGCAACCTTAGCATAAGACGGCGGCTCCTTACAATCTGTTGCTGTCATCTTCCTCTTTCGCAACTTCCGGTTGGTCCTTTTGGGATTCCCGGTCTTTGCGGAAGATTCCGACTCAGCACTCGTCTTCCTGATACCAAAGCCAGCCTCGTCTGCCATCGTCAGTGGATTCTCGTGACAGTTTCCTTTGACGTTTGTTTGACTCAGCTTTCTCTTATTATCATTCGACGGGAAGCTCTTTTTCTTTTTGGCGGATTTGATAGTCGTCTGCTCCTCCGGAGACCTTATCCTCTTTCCGCTTCCGCAGAATTGGAGGGAAGTTTAGGCTTATCCTTTTGAGTTTCTGCCTGTGTCTCGCTCTTTTTGTTTGTCCGGTTCATTCTGGCCAACTTCCGCCTTTGTACCCCAGACAACTGCTTCTTCCTAGTTGTGAGTTTGGCGATGTTTTTACTCACCTCCTCCATCATCTTGTCAACCTCATCTCTCTTCTGGCTCCCCAAGACAGTTATGTTTGTCTGATTATCATGATCAGACACAGAGTTCGAAGTTGAGTCCCCTCCTGTCTCTGAAGGCTGGGTCGAGATTGCTCTTCCCCTGTGGTTCCTCAACATCGAGTTGGTGTTGCCCGAAGGCTGAGTGCTTGTAGCTATACCTTCGACTACAGATGCCAAGACACCTACATCTGTAGGAGATTGTTGCTCACGATCGCAAGATGATGACGGGGGTTGACTCGTGGGCAGATCAACGACACCCGCCGGTACTGAGTTATTTAGGCTCTGCACCGTAACGTTTATTCTTTTTCCTTCTTTATCCATCTTTGTTTTTTGTTTTAGAGGAACACCCCATAGTTAGTTTTGGTCCGCGGGGACAAAAGCCCTGGAGGTGGGTGATCAAACTGTTCTATTACGTACAGCGTGCGCTGGTTTGTAATGGATTAGTATGATCATCCACCTCCCCCTATCCACCACCTGGCGACGAGCCAGGTAGGAGACTAACAACTCTCTCGGGATATAGATCATAATTTAAAATGATTTTTCTGTTGATTTTGCATTTGGTTTTCTTGATATTGGACTTTAATTTTTCAGAAAAAATTTACTGTATCTCCTGAATGCAAGGATGTAGCGATGTCAAATTTTGTCCATAACCTATTTAGGATAGTTGTAAATCTGTGAACAAAAATTTGTTCTAACATTACGGAAAAAATTCGGGGCTCAAAGCGTTAAAATTAGAACTTATGTATGGAATTTTTTATATATTTGAACATTTTAGAAATTAAGATATAACTTTCAACAGAGTGTTAATATTAAGAAAATTGTGTTTATTTTACATATATTAACTATACATTTTTATTAAAAGATTGGAATCTATTAAGGCGCAGTCTGTACAGTTTAGTGAACTGTACGTAAGAGCTTAAATTCTGAAGTCAGATAGTGTAACAAAAATATTTGTATTGTAAAAGTTTCTGTTTAAATTTAGATCACAAATATTTTATTTATAACGCACACGTTGTGGGTGCAATGTATGTGCTTTCGATAAGCGGTGTGTTATGTTGTCGCACACGCAGCGGGTCAATTAGGGAAAGCATAAGAATGCATTTTTGTCGTTTGTAATTTTGGGTGATCATAAATAAAGACCATATGTGTCCAAACCCTAATGTATTTAAACGTTCAACCACGGAACCGTCAACACCGTGCGTTTTTATTTTGTCGGCTATTCAGTTGTTGTGTGGTTTTTTTCCTTTTTTAATTGTTTTAAAATCACTTACTAGTTTGGATAGTAATTTTATTAAAAATTTCATATCAGTTTCATTATTGATTTCTTTTTTTTTGGTTTTATTATACAAGTACTTTCAGTTTATATTAAAAGAATTATATAAAAAGAATGTAACTCATCGAAATATTTACTTCCGACCCTATATAGTATATATATTCTTGATCAGGTGATCCGTCTGTTATAATCACGCTATCTTCTGAAAGAATTGATATATGGTGTCGAAATTTCGCATAGGTTTGTCTTTTGTCTGCAGGCAGGTCTAGTTCGATATATGGGATATATCGGTCCACGTTTAGGCATAGCTCCCATATAAGGGTACCCACCAATATTCGGTATTTTGGCGTTCTTGAGCTCGTTTTAAAACCGAATTCGCAGAAATTTGGTACATTATTGGGTACTAAATATTACTGTTGGAGACCACCCTACTATTTATTTACTAATTATTCATTATAAATTTTATATTCGCCCTTATTCATAATTTCCCCATTGTTAATTTTTAATTTGGCATCCCTATTTTTTCTTCCTCAATTGTCACGACTGACATTCCTATTTTGTTCTAATTGTAATTTTTGCCTATTCCCCTTGTTCTCTAATTCAAGGGCAGAATTTGTCTCAACAGTCGGTCGTTGATCTTTGTTTACATTCTGACTCCGTTACGTTGCTAATTGTTGTTGTTGTCGCTTGCATATTATATGCAAACGCATAAACAAATAACAATCCTAACAACGCAAGCAGAGTCATTATGTACAAAGGAAGATGTTACCTTGATGGCTACTGCTGTTGATCACTTGTTATTAGTATCGTTTTTTTCTGCCTTGCTGCCTAAACTGATCGCTCGTTAAGCTAATAATAATTCTGCCGCGCTGCATATTCAAAATAGCTTAACTCCATTTGTTAAATATTTAAATTAAATTATATTTATAACTAATTATATTAAATAAGTGAATTGCCCAATCGGGAGCAAATTATTGTTGAATTACATTAAATTATAATTCTGTTATTAATAAAATTGCCCCGAAGCAATTTGTAATTTTAAACTCTAAACTTTGTGTTTTTTTTGCGCCTACATTTTTATGGTGCCGAAACCCGGGAACTGTGACGTGTTCTTTTGTTAAACAAAAAGAATAACTCTAGTGAACTTTTAAGGAGATTCTATCCAAAAATAATTTAATTTAAAATAATAATTTAAAACAAAATCATTCCTCGTGCTGGAAAATAAAATAAAAGTTTGAAAACTCACTAATAAATAAAATTGAACAGAACAGTGAAATAAGAGACGGTGAAACCTTATAAAAAAAGTACTGCAAAATAAAATAAATATAATTAAAAACTCATTTGCTAAATAAAATAAAAAAACTGTGGATTAAATGTATTCAATATTGAAAACAGTGTAAATTCTTGCCCAATTACACAACATTTTTTGGAAGTTATATTGAAAAAAAAAAAAAATAAATAATAAATTAATCTGTCCCTAAACTGGGAAATAGAAAGAACAATTATATTTGTCTCTACCAAATTCATATTAAATATCGAACAAAAACTTTTTGTGAATTTAAAAATACTCCACTCTGCCTCATCTCGGTAAGAAGTATAAAGACATTTTCATACAACCTTTATAAATTGCTCGTGTGCTGAAAAAGAGAATTTGTCTCGAAAAAAAATAATCTGAAAGAAATATTTGGTACATTTTAAACTTGATTCTACCTCAAAATGGAAGACTCATCAAGAGCTATTGAAGACCAAAAGATTTTACTGACCCGTTTGGAGAAAATTATTCTGGATTTTGAGCACTTACCCGTGGAAGAGAAAACGCGTGGTTTATGTCAAAGTTATCTCGACAAAATCGAAGAACTACAAAAAATCTTTGAAGACAACCACGAACAACTATTCGATTTGCTCCGAGATAGATCGTTGAATATATCTGATGTTCCGTACTTTAGCGAAGATGTGCATTACACATTCTGCAAAATATTTCTCAGGGAAAAGGAAAGTTGCTTGACTATATGTCAGAATTTCGTAGCCCAAAATCTCCAAATTTCCACTCAACTTTTCATGTTTCAAATACACAACGAAATGACTCTATAATACCAGAAGTCCGTCTTCCGAAAATTGATATCCCAACTTTCTCTGGGGATTACTTAAGCTGGATTTCTTATCGTGATATGTTTATTTCATTGGTCCATAACAATCAAAGTTTGTCGAAAGTTCAAAAATATTACTTCCTCAAGAATTCGTGTAGAGATACGCCATTATCAATTGTTAACGAATACCCTGCCTCAGAAGCTAGTTATGATTTAGCATGGTCAGCTTTGGATAAGCGTTATCATAACAAAAGGAAAATTGCGGATACTGTTTTTCGAAAATTATTAAATATTCCAAAATCGAATGGCTCTTGTGAGAGTATCAAAACTCTTTTGGATTCTACAAGGAATTGTTTGGCTCTATTGACAACTTTGGGCATAGACTGTTCCAATTGGGATCCACTTCTTATTCATATTACAGTTAGTAAGTTCGATCTTCAAACTTGTAAAGAATGGGAGCAGTCTTTAAAAGCTGCTACTGAAATTCCGAAGATTTCAATATTATATTACTTTCTTGAAACAAAATTTCGTCAACACCGTGCGTTTTTATTTTGTCGGCTATTCAGTTGTTGTGTGGTTTTTTTCCTTTTTTAATTGTTTTAAAATCACTTACTAGTTTGGATAGTAATTTTATTTAAAATTTCATATCAGTTTCATTATTGATTTCTTTTTTTTTTTTGGTTTCATTATACAAGTACTTTCAGTTTATATTAAAAGAATTATATAAAAAGAATGTAACTCATCGAAATATTTACATCCGACCCTATATAGTATATATATTCTTGATCAGGTGATCCGTCTGTTATAATCACGCTATCTTCTGAAAGAATTGAGATAGGGTGTTGAAATTTCGCATAGGTTTGTCTTTTGTCTGCAGGCAGGTCTATTTCGATATATGGGATATATCGGTCCACGTTTAGGCATAGCTCCCATATAAGGGTACCCACCAATATTCGGTATTTTGGCGTTCTTGAGCTCGTTTTAAAACCAAATTCGCAGAAATTTGGTACATTATTGGGTACTAAATATTACTGTTGGAGACCAACCTACTATTTATTTACTAATTATTCATTATAAATTTTATATTCGCCCTTATTCATAATTTCCCCATTGTTAATTTTTAATTTGGCATCCCTATTTTTTCTTCCTAAATTGTCACGACTGACATCCCTATTTTGTTCTAATTGTAATTTTTGCCTATTCCCTTTTTCTCTAATTCAAGGTCAGAATTTGTCTCAACAGCAGTCGGTCGTTGATCTTTGTTTACATTCTGACTCCGTTACGTTGCTAATTGTTGTTGTTGTCGCTTGCATATTATATGCAAACGCATAAACAAATAACAATCCTAACATCGCAAGCAGAGTCATTATGTACAAAGGAAGATGTTACCTTGATGGCTACTGCTGTTGATCACTTGTTATTAGTATCGTTTTTTTCTGCCTTGCTGCCTAAACTGATCGCTCGTTAAGCTAATAATAATTCTGCCGCGCTGCATATTCAAAATAGCTTAACTCCATTTGTTAAATATTTAAATTAAATTATATTTATAACTAATTATATTAAATAAGTGAATTGCCCAATCGGGAGCAAATTATTGTCGAATTACATTAAATTATAATTCTGTTATTAATAAAATTGCCCCGAAGCAATTTGTAATTTTAAACTCTAAACTTTGTGTTTTTTTTTTTGCGCCTACATTTTTATGGTGCCGAAACTCGGGAACTGTGACGTGTTCCTTTGTTAAACAAAAAGAATAACTCTAGTGAACTTTTAAGGAGATTCTATCCAAAAATAATTTAATTTAAAATAATAATTTAAAACAAAATCTTTCCTCGTGCTGGAAAATAAAATAAAAGTTTGAAAAAGTTTGAAGTTTGAAAACTCACTAATAAATAAAACTGAACAAAACAGTGAAATAAGAGATAGTGAAACCTTATAAAAAAAAGTACTGCAAAATAAAATAAATATAATTAAAAACTCATTTGCTAAATAAAATAAAAAAAACTGTGGATTAAATGTATTCAATATTGAAAACAGTGTAAATTCTTGCCCAATTACACAACATTTTTTGGAAGTTATATTGAAAAAAAAAATAAATAATAAATTAATCTGTCCCCAAACTGGGAAATAGAAAGAACAATGATATTTGTCTCTACCAAATTCATATTAAATATTGAACAAAAACTTTTTGTGAATTTAAAAATACTCCACTCTGCCTCATCTCGGTAAGAAGTATAAAGACATTTTCATACAACCTTTATAAATTGCTCGTGTGCTGAAAAAGAGAATTTGTCTCGAAAAAAAATAAACTGAAAGAAATATTTGGTACATTTTAAACTTGATTCTACCTCAAAATGGAAGACTCAGCAAGAGCTATTGAAGACCAAAAGATTTTACTGACCCGTTTGGAGAAAATTATTCTGGATTTTGAGCACTTACTCGTGGAAGAGAAAACGCGTGGTTTACGTCAAAGTTATCTCGAAAAAATCGAAGAACTACAAAAAATCTTTGAAGACAACCACGAACAACTATTCGATTTGCTCCGAGATAGATCGTTGAATATATCTGATGTTCCGTACTTTAGCGAAGATGTGCATTACACATTCTGCAAAATATTTCTCAGGGAAAAGGAAAGTTGCTTGACTATATGTCAGAATTTCGTAGCCCAAAATCTCCAAATTTCCACTCAACTTTTCATGTTTCAAATACACAACGAAATGACTCTATAATACCAGATGTCCGTCTTCCGAAAATTGATATCCCAACTTTCTCTGGGGATTACTTAAGCTGGATTTCTTATCGTGATATGTTTATTTCAAAAATATTACTTCCTCAAGAATTCGTGTAGAGATACGCCATTATCAATTGTTAACGAATACCCTGCCTCAGAAGCTAGTTATGATTTAGCATGGTAATCTTTGGATAAGCGTTATCATAACAAAAGGAAAATTGCGGATACTGTTTTTCGAAATTTATTAAATATTCCAAAATCGAATGGCTCTTGTGAGAGTATCAAAACTCTTTTGGATTCTACAAGGAATTGTTTGGCTCTATTGACAACTTTGGGCATAGACTGTTCCAATTGGGATCCACTTCTTATTCATATTACAGTTAGTAAGTTGGATCTTCAAACTTGTAAAGAATGGGAGCAGTCTTTGAAAGCTGCTAGTGAAATTCTGAAGATTTCAATATTATATAACTTTCTTGAAACAAAATTTCGGACCCTAGAGTGTTTTTCTGATTTCACTGAGTGCACAGCAAAAACACCGAGTAAAGTTAATAACTCAAGATCCTACTCATCTCAAAGAATGACTCAAAACCGTCGAGTAAATATGGCGTCTGTTTCTGACGAAAACTGTCCCTGTTGTGGTAAGCGCCATTTTCTTTACAAATGCTTTAAGATTGCTGCCATGACCTCTGCCTCTAAACGAGACTTCATACATTCAAATAAAATTTGCAGAAATTGTTTGAATGTTGGACATTTTTCAAATAATTGCAAAATCGCCAGTCGCTGTAAATTATGTAATCTTGCTCATCATACGATTATGCATGATGAATATTCGTCTCAAAATAGATCCAACCCTTCAAATAACACTGATAACCGAAATGATAATGTTGCTTCTACATCTGTGGAGAATTTTAGTGTCAATTTGTCTCTCTTGAACACAACAGTAATGCCTCAAGTTTTGCTAGCGACAATACGCGTTATTGTAAAAAGCGATTATGGCAATTTTAAATTAAGAGCATTTTTTGACCAAGGAGCACAAGCTACTTTAATAACTGAAAGTGCGTCTCAACTTTTACGACTCCAAAAATACAATACATTTGCTCGCATAACTGGGGTTGGTGGAAAAACAGTTTTAGTAAAAAAATATGTTAAATTTAATCTTGTCTCGAACTATGAAACTGGGTTTGAATTAAAAGGTCAGGCTTATGTTATGCCCTCCTTAAACAATTATTATGCTGGTCCTGTGGACAGACAGAAATTGCCTTCTTTAAATGAATTTACATTAGCTGACCCTGAGTTTGATAAAAATGACCCGATTGATTTACTTATTGGTGGTGATTTATATGGCGATATTCTTCTACCTCAACAAAAGAAGTTTGATAAAGGCATTTTTCTACAACTGACCCATTTCGGATGGATAGTTTCTGGACCCACTTCTGAAATATCATATGCTCGTACCCTAAATATTAATTTATGTTCTCTGGATACACAGTTAAAAGCCTTCTGGGAACAAGAAGAGCTCCTAGAAACTAGAAATTTGACCCCCGAAGAAACAGCATGTGAAGAATTCTTTAAGAAAAATTGTACTCGTAGCTCTGATGGAAGATATACCGTTGTATTACCTTTCAAGTCTGAAATTCTAGGAAAATCTCCCCCTGTATTCTGTCACACTGACTTTTGCGCTTTAAAACGGTTAAAGCAAGTAGAAAGTAAATTTGCAAACAATTTAAACTTTGCCTCACAATATAGAAAATTTATGGATGAGTATGAGTCGCTAGGACACATGAAACAAATTGGCCCATATCCTCAATCTATTCAACCCAATGGATTTTTTCTGCCTCATCACGGCGTGGTTCGTGAATCTAGTTCTACTACAAAATTGCGTGTAGTTTTTGATGGTAGTAGCAAACGACCTCCTTATAAATCATTGAATGATGAACTCTTTCCTGGCCCAGCGTTACAGAATGATTTGCCAGCGATAATAAATAGATGGCGTCGTTTTAAAATCGGGATCCGATCCGATCTTGAAAAAATGTTCCGGCAAATTAGAGTTGTGGAAAATCAGCAACATTTTCAACAAATATTATGGCGAAATAATAACTCTGAAATATGTGTCTATAAACTTCAAACTGTCACTTACGGTACTTCTTCTGCCCCATACCTCTCTATTCGAGTTTTACATCAATTAGCTCAAGATGAAAATAAATCTTACCCAGAAGCGAGAAAAATTCTTATGACCGATACTTATGTCGACGATATTATTTCTGGAGCTGACTCAGAGTCCGAAGCGATATTTTTACAAAAACAACTAGTTCAACTACTTTCCTCTGGAGGATTTAATTTACGAAAATGGACTTCGAACTCTCTCGAACTTATGTCTCATATTCCAGAAGAATTTCGTGAAAATGCAGACGTCTTTAGTCTAAACGAGCCCAACGTCGTTAAAGCTCTAGGATTGGGCTGGAATACTAATCAAGACTCATTTTCATTTGAAGTTTGCTTTCCAATTAAAGATAAAGTTACTAAGGCTGGTCTTTTATCCGATGCCGCGAAGTTGTATGACCCTCTTGGATGGCTTGCACCTGTTACGATCCAGGCGAAAATTTACTTTCAAAAACTATGGCTCGAAGGCATCGACTGGAATGATGAAGTTTCTCCCATAATGAAAGCTAATTGGAATTCATACCTAAGAGAGTTGAAATCGATTGAAGATATTTCCATACCCCGTTGGGTTGGCAGTTATAAACAATGTTTCGTCGAACTGCATGGTTTCAGTGACGCTTCTACGTCAGCCTACGCTGCTGCTGTTTACATAAAAATTGTACAGAATAATGGTGAAGGTGTAGTAAACTTATTACAATCAAAAACGAAAGTTGCCCCATTAAAAGTCTTGTCTGTCCCAAAGCTGGAGTTGTGTGGAGCAACACTTTTGGCGAAACTTATCGAAAACATATATTATTGGACTGA